>NW_015547725.1:708301-713001 GCF_001515605.1 Sinocyclocheilus anshuiensis
TATATATATATATATATATATATATATATAAAGTTAGCTTCCAATGCAAAATTAACCAATGTGAGAATGGCGATAATTGTAATGTGCATTTATGCCAGCCATTATGTCAGTCTTCAATGTCATTATCCTTCAGAAATCGTTATAATATTCTAATATTCTAAAAATGTCTTATTATTATCAATGTTGAAAACAGGCTTTACTGCTTTAACATATTTGCTCTCTTCTGACACTTCCATTGCCATTGAGACAGATAAAAAAAACAAAAAAAAACACGTGACTCAAACTAGGATCCATACACAGCCGACGCACATGTCCCAGTGACCTAAAACCACCACTCACTTTGCCTAATTAATATAATTGCACCATTTATTGGTTTCATCCAGTGCTGCCTGCAGCAAATTCCATCTCTCTCAGCTGTGAGAGGCTTTACTTTGATACTGTAGCACTCAAAAACACACAACAGAACAAGTACACCACACATTTTCTGCTGCCAGAGACAGATTCACAGGCAGCAGGTCACGATGTTCGCTGCAAGTCTCTGTGACATCCACAGCCAAGGTCTTTCATACACAAGTAGGGCATTCTAAATCGGGGTGACTTATCACTCATCAACAGGCTGTCATGTGGACACAGGGATCACGACCTTTGCTCTGTCCTGTGTTGGGGGATGATGTGTCTGTCACAAGTAACATGCTAAGGTAATTGTATTTTTAATACTGCATTTTAATAATGCATTTAATTATTTTTATTGGGATACACTAGTGGTCAAAAGTTTGGAATATTTATATATAAGTTTTATATATGTTTTTTTTTTTTTCACAAGAAGTGTCTCATGCTCATCAAGGCTACATTTATTTTGATGAAAAATACAGTAAAAACTGTATTATTGTGAAATATTATTACAAATTAAAATAACTATTTTCTATTGTAATATATTTTAAAATGTAATTTATTCCTGTGGTGTCACATGATCCTTCGCCAGTCATTCTGATTTAGTTCTCCATAATTGTTTTTATTATTGTTATTATTATTAAATCAATGTTGACAATTTTTGCTGCTTAACATTTTTGTGGAACATTGCAAATATATTATTCAAGTATATTATTATCTCAAGAATAAATTACTTTTTAAAATATACTAAAACTGAAAGCAGTTATTTTAAATAATATTTCACAATATTATGGTTTTATTTTGGATCAAATAAATGCAGCCTTGGTGAGCATAAGAGACTTATTTCGATTGTTTCAAACTTTTGACCGGTAGTGTATATAAAGTTATAATGTAACATACCCCAATACTGCCCCTGGTCCTTTAAAAAACAAAAAAAAGGGCACAAATATATACATAAATTTGCAAAGATTCATACATAAAAACAAAAACACACATGCACCCAAATATTGCCGCATAAACACACAGAGAGATGAGAGGTGTTGGCTGGCATAGCTGGGTTTTGGGGGGTTACTTAAGAGTCTAAATTTGTCTTGTCAGGACACATTGGTTGGGGTGAAGTGTAGTTCACTGCCTGATTTGGTAACACACATGATCACACACTCTAAAACAGCTCTATATGGAGAGTCAAGAGTCAAAAAAACTACACACACATGAAGCAGGACTGAAATGGATCTCAAGAGTAGTTAGAGAATGTACTGTGATTTTCTTACTATGCTTTTCTCAATGGCAGTACCTTTGAAAGAGCATGAAATAGAATTTGCAATCTATTTGGCTTCCATAAAGTGATGTATTTCAGAGCAAAACAAGGTAGGAAAGTCATTTCAGAGAAGTCATTTCAATAAAAGTGTAAATGCCTCATTTACATCCTGGGACATTTATGCCGGGTTCAGACTACACAATATTTTTGTCGGTCACGATAGTCACCATGTCAGATTACATGATTTTGACTCCTAAAATCTTGTTGTGTCGTGGACAAGAAACATGTCAGATTACATGTTGCTTCCCGACCATTCATCGCATGCCGTCTTTAAGGACGCGCGTGATGCCATCGAGAAGGCGTAACTAGCGACTGACTTCCGAAAACAAGAGTGTAAACATTGCTGAAGCGCTTCCGCTATAGTTCGCCAGCATTTTTCTTTCTTTGTTCTGTCGTGGTAGTCCCTCGATGACACTTCATACAGGCAGGAGTACTGTTGCCACAGCTCCACGAACCTTTCCTCCATCTCATAATTCCACCTAGCAGCACCATCATCTCTCTTTCGTTTTGCCATGTTTGAAACCTGTGTATGAATGAGCTTCTGTGCTGCTATTGGTCAACGTCACCAATGTGACAGAACTCGTCGTGGATGACGGAAAAAAAAATTCAACATGCTAGTCTTTCTGTCGTGATGTTCTGAAGCATCACAGACGCTGAATCGGTTGTCGTCCACTATGACACACTACATGAGCTGAAACGATGGAATCTTGCATCCCGACGCCCATTGTCGTTTACGAATCCCCACGACACCCTACGGCAAGCAAATCGTGGCAAAATCGGGCTAAAATCGTGTAGTCTGAACCGGGCATTAGGTCCATTCCTCTGGGAATTATAAAGCTTTGGTCTAGAACACAGTATCACATCAAACTCTGAGATTTGAGCATTTGGTCTTTGCAGCACATGGCATCTTCATTCTCTGAGGTATGTTGTTCTTAAAAAGCAGAACAGACCCATCATACAGATTTGTCTTTCTAAATGTCTCAGTGATGCAAGTGACTTTAGCCTAGGGCTGGACGATATGGCCAAAATTGATATCACGATATATTTCTTAATTTCGGTCGATACGATGTAATTCCGATATCGATACGAACACAATTAAAAAAGCCTCATAAAAACTGCCAAGAACACCCACAACAGATGTCTGTACAAGAGGGCTGCATTGGGTTTGAACGCAAATCTCGCGGGAGCGGGCGGTTTTATGTTTGCTGCAGGCGGGAGTGGGCGGTCAGAAAATTTTGCGGGAGACCCGCGGGGAACAGTGGGATTTGGCGTGTAGTAGAAATGGAGTCAACACAAGAAGTTGAGAAGAAAATTAAAGCGGCTGTTTACTTGACAAAAGCAAAGCAAGGCAAGTCAGACATCTGGAAACAATTCTCAATTGTCACTGAAAAAAATGGGAAATAGTTAAACTTCGTAAGTTGCGATAAATGTGCAAAAGTGTTCATTTACAACGGACATAAATCTGGCACCTCTGCCCTGAGGCGACATACCTGCACAGTTCTCTGTGGTCAAAGCAAGCTCTCGTTCCCCCATAAAGCACTTCCTGCTCACGTTAAGCAAGAAACTACAGAAAAATAGTTCTTAACAGAAAAAAAAGAAAGACGCACAAGTCTGGGACCGCAGTCAGTCAGCAATATACTTTTCCTTCATAGTAATATGGAGTAAGCAAAGCAAGGCCCAGTGATCAAATTCATTTGTTTGTTTGTTTTTTTTGTATTATTTATTTTCTTTTTTGCAATAGCCTGTTAAGCAAGCTATCGTGAATGTGAAATCTGTGAGAGATTTTTTTTTTAAGCATTCTATTTATTTCGTTTTGTATTTAATTTGTTAAAATTAGCCTATATCTAACCTATTTTCAAAGTTCTCTGTGTTTATTTATTTAATGTTAAAGTTATTTCCTAGTTAATTGTTTGGTGCGTGTGTATGTAGTAGGCCTAGCCTGCGTTTAAAAACTGAGGTGCCGCTAGTTGCTGTTTTGTTTTAACGGTTAATGTTTTATAAGCTAATAAAAAAATACCCAATGTTTTTGTCATGTGTGGTGCTTTGGTTTAGCATTGGTTACTTCATCTTATTTAAACGCAATCATGTTTAAAGTCTGTTATTCTGGATGTTAACTTGAACCAATATTTAGTTTGAGTATTTGTGTACATTTTTCACAAGCTCTGAGATAAAGTCCGCGGGAGCGGGCGGGAGTGGACAAACATTGCAGGCGCGGGCAGGAGTGGAACACATAGGTTGCGGGAGCGGGCGGTCCTGGTCATACATTCAGCGGGAGCTGGCGGGTGCGGGTTTAAGAAAACAGTCCCGCGCAGGGCTCTAGTCTGTACCTACAAACTTATGAAAATTTAATTGACCAAGTCTATGAAACCTCTTCCTACAAAACGATAAAAATGTTTAGAAAGAAAAAACAGCACAAATAAATTAATGTTAACCTTTTATTTGTATTTAGCCTTCATACAAACAAGAAATGTGAAATCACTGTCAAATAAACATCTCAAATTCACCTTATTAATTATTAATATCTTTAACTTTAAACTATAGGCTAACATACCAGTGAAAAGTTTTTGAATAGTAAGATTTTGTATGTTTTTTAAAGAATTCTCTTCTGTTCACCAAGCCTGCATTTATTTGATCCAAAATACAGCAAAAACAGTAACATTTTGAAATCTGTTTACTATTTAAAATAACTTTTTTTTATTTGGAAATATTTTAAAATGTAATTTATTCCTGTTATTTCAAAGCTGAATTTTTAGCATCATTACTCCAGTCACATGATCCTTCAGAAATCATTCTAATATTCTGATTTGCTGCTAAAAAAAAACATTTATTATTATGTTGAAAACAGCGTATAATTTTTTCAGGTTTCTTTGATGAATAGAAAGTTCAGAAGAACAGCATTTATCTGAAATAGAGAACTTTTGTAACATTATAAATGTCTTTATCATCACTTGATCAATTTAAAGCATCCTTGCTAAATAAAAGTATTAATTTC
>NW_015547725.1:713164-724533 GCF_001515605.1 Sinocyclocheilus anshuiensis
AAAAAATGTACTCAACTGTTTTAAATATTGATAATCAGCAAACAGCATATTAGAATGATTTCTGGAGGATCATGTGACACTGAAGACTGGAGTAATGATGCTGAAAATTCAGCTAAGATCACAGCAATAAATTACATTTTAACATATATTCAAACAGAAAGCAGTTACTTTAAATAGTACAAATATTTCAAAATGTTACTGTTTTTGCTTTACTTTGGATCAAATAAATGCAGGCTTGGTGAGCAGAACAGACTTCTTAAAAAAACAATAAAAATCTTACTGTTAAAAATCCTTTGACTGGTAGTGTAGGCTGATTATTCTTATAGATTGAAACAAATGTGCTTCAGCCAGGATAAAGAGTATAAAAAGTGCTCAGAGTTGCTGCAGAAAACAAAAAAAATTAAGTAACAACAAAAACATGTTGCTGGAGATGGGCTTATTATTGAAAATGCAAACTGATTCTCTGCCAGCAGGAGGCGCTTTTAGAGAGATAAAACTAGCGGTTTCTCCAGTAATGGCTGTAATCAAAGCAGCTCCGCTCATGAATGCTACTTTATCAGATCAAATTAAAATAAAAATGCCATCGAAACTTTTCTGAAGGTTCCCTTCAGAGATACATTCATATAAAACACCCGCGACGCGTTTTGATTTTGAAACGTGCAGTGCTCATGTTTATTCAACAAAGTCAAACGCCACAAATAAATCAATGTATGGGAAACACTGGTAATGTATATCGAAATATCGGAAATGTGTTTAAAAATCATATCACTGTTATTGAAAAAAAAAATATCGCGATACATATTGATATTGAATTATTGTCCAGCCCTACTTTAGCCGATACTGCATCTCTTGGCCAGAACAGAAGAACAGAGGGGAATCCATCATGTAGAGGGGAGAAAGGCAGGGAGGGGACGGGAGAAGAGGATGATGTCAGTTTGGTGTGAGTGGAGAACAGATGAGCAGTACTGCAGTGTGTGTCACCCATGGGAGACATTAAAGGACGCTGGCACTGATCTGACTGGTACAAAGTGGCATTGCTTTAGACTTCACTGACCTTTAGTTATAAAAGAACATTTTAAATGAAGTAATTTGTCTGAAGGCCATTGCTAATAAATGCTCTCAATGTACTCAGATGGGTAGTGAGACAGCGGGGGCCTTTTATGAGTCTGGATGCCAGGGTCTGAAGGGCAATCAGGTTACACAAAAACCATTTCTTAAAAACCCACAGCTATGATGAAAAACTATGGCTGTACTTTTCAGCCTTACATAGCCATTTTTACTGTAATAGTACCATGAACAATGATGGTATGAAATAATGAACATATTGATGTGGAATTTACATTGTTGGGGCTGAATTGTCCATAGAAAGACTGTACAAAAACATACGATTGAGATTGTACTAACTGATATGAATTAGTCACTGTAACACAGTTCATAGTCACGGGAAGAAGGAGGCGGGAACCGGCGAACATTCAAACAAAACTTTAATAATAAAATAAACACAAAACAGCGCGACAGCCCCTCGCGGATGACAGTCGCACACAAACAGACATCAAACACAAACATCGGCCCTCGCAGGCCGGGGGGTACTCCCGAGACTGCGCTCTCCTCCCCCCTCCCCCCCCCCCCCCCCCCCGGAGAAAAGGAGACGGAAGGATGAGGAGAGACAGAGACGAGAGAGGGGAGAGAGGAAAAAAAAATAAAAAATCTGGTTCCGGTTCCCAGACACACTGCTGCTCGGCCCTCCACCAGCTGGGTAAACTCTTCCGCGATGCCTGGTGGCGGCACTGGATAGCCCTCGGTGGACTTCCCGACACTCCTCCGCTGCCCGGTGGACGGCGACGGCTCCTCTGGGTTTGGGCAGCCGGCAGGAGTCCCCCGTTCCCTGCTCCTCCCCATCATGGCGGATGGCAGCAGCGGACGGCAGCCGTCCCTCCACATCCCAGGCGGCCGGCAGCGAGTTCGTCCGTCCCCCCGGCAACTCACTCCAGCCCACCGCCTCGAGCGTCCATGGCGGCAGACTGCTCCGCCATGCTCGATGGCACCGCGGACTCACCACAGCGGTGAGGGATCTCTGGCAGCGTGTCCCTCCTTCCTCCCTGGTTTCGGCACCAATGTAACACAGTTCGTAGTCACGGGAAGAAGGAGGCGGGAACCGGCGAACATTCAACCAAAACTTTAATAATAAAATAAACACAAAACAACGCGACAGCCCCTCGCGGAAGACTGTCGCGCACAAACAGAAACAAAACACAAAATAAAATACAGGCCTGGTCCTCTCTCGTCCAACACTGTCGTCACTCCTCCTTTTATCCTTCCGGAGCTCCTCCGTGGGACTCGAGACCGGTGAGTGGCACAGGTGTCGCACATTAGCATTTACTCCACCGGCCTCGCTCCGTACCCACGGCTCTCGGCCCCGCCCCTCTCGTCACAGTCACCAATTCGCCAAAACGTAAAATAGTTAAAAATCAAAGCTTCAATTTTAAAACAAGCCTATTTTGATTTTGGGTAACATGTTTTAGTGAGATATTGTGGAACATGTACAAAAAATGTGGTGGCATCATGGTACATTTTGGCTGGTCCAGTAGGCAAATGACCAGACAGAAATGGAAAGAGAAAGAAAGACAAGATGGTAGACGGCAGGCAGACAGGTCAGCTTCACTGGCTGATCTAAATGCATCCCTATAATTACCTCCTATAACAGGCCATGAATAGAAGCCGACCACACCATGATGTACTTCACAGCAGCGAGACAGAGCAGCTTTTTTTATAAACCCTAGTGAGCTGCCTTGCTGTCTACTGCCTACACACAGCTACCTTCAAAGGCAGCATGAACCTCGTAAGTGACTGATCTGTAATTCTCTACATGGGCAGCCACACAAATAGCACTCCTCACTTAAAACACACAGAAAACTCAACTCCTTACTGACTCCAAAAGAATCTAAGCATGTTGCTAAGCTAACAGCAAGATAGGCCTACACTTACCCAAAAATGACAATTCTGTCATCATTTACTCACCCTTTCCACCATTTTCTTCTGTAGAAAACACAAAAGACGTTATTTTGAAGCACGTTGGTAGCCAAACTGTTTTGGTAGCCACTGACTTCCATTTTATGGACAAAAATACTTCAGACATTTCACAAAATATCTTATATGTTCCACAGAGTAAAGAAGGTCATACAGTTCTGAAACTAAATGAGTGTGAGTAAATAATAACCAAAATTCCATTTTTGAATTATCCCTTTAATATTTGTATGCTCAGTGATTTTAAATTAAGAGTATCATACTATTGGCTTTGCAGAATGCTAACATAATAAAACTATCCCTTTAACTTAAACAGCACATTTTTACTTAGATAGAACATTTCTGCATTGAATGAAATATATTTGTCTGTCAACTATTTTAGATGGATTTTTTTTACTGCACTCTTGCATTAGGGGACTGCTGCTTTAGAATTTGTTCAAAATCTTAGAAGCTAAAATAAATATGCTCTATGGATGATCCTAAATTACTGCAGGTAGGCAGTTCAATAGATTTTGGGACAGAGCTAGTGTGATTGTGTTGTAATTATCAGGGCAGTTTTTCCCATGGGCTGCCATGGCGTCTTTGTTCTCTGTTGTAAATACAAAGAGACTTTATCCATTCAGCCTTCTGTACTCTCTCCATGACTGCTTTTCACCAATTCACCCTGTATGCCAAATCCTACACAAATATCAGAAGCCTGGCAACTATTTACTTGGCCTTATTTCTCATGGGAGGTGAAATGTTGTCTTTACTTCTGTTTTTGTCCTTTGAATGGTTGCTGTCTGCAACAAAGTTCCCGCCTTGTCCCACTTTTCTGTTGAGAAATCTGCAGTTAAGTCTTGTTTTTCTAGCAAACACTAAAAATCACCTCGACACGTGCATGAGGAACCTTTACCCCTTAGATTCATCTCACTAAACTTTCTTCTCAGAGTTCAGCGGGGGCAGACTCCAAACTCACATAGCAACAAGCCCTGCGCTGTGATTGGACGGTGGCTTCCTGCCAAGCCGTGAATACAGTTTCCTGTCTGTGGGCCAGAGAGTGTGAGAAAGCAAACACACACTCTGTTTTGGGAAGATGCAGAGGCTTTGTGTAGATGATTGCAACCCAACGGTTTCTCAATGTATACTTTGAGCACATATGTTAAACTCTTGGGTGTGGGCTTGAGTGAACCGACGAAAAAGCTCCATAAACTCATACAAACATATCAAAACTCACGACTGCAAACACACTAAGATTCATTGTGTACTTATAGTGAGCTGAAAACAATTTGTTCTCTAGCATAGCTATTTAACCTGAGCTTTTAATCATGTCTGCAAACAGTCATTGGGGGTGTTACGTAAAGGGTTCTGAGGACCACATAATTTCATTTACATAATTGATTAATTTTGTGGATTAGAGAACAGCCGGTACACAAAGAACCCGAAGACTTCCACTTAGAGGTGATACAGAGGAAATCTTAAGAATATTACAGGAATAGTTTACCCAAAAATGCCAATTCTGTCATCATTTACTCACCCTTGGGATTAGGGATATGCCGGTATCAAATTTTCATGTTGCGATTAATTGCTAATGCTTTTATCACGGTATACGTTATTATCACGGTATCGATAACAATATTGTGCATATTAATTACCGTGATATATCGCATCACCGAATACCGGCACAAATACGATTTTTTTTGTCTTTTTTGTAATACAAAAGGAGGTGTTTAACAAAATGTTTATACTGCTCTCTTTAAAATAAATTAAAAGTATTCCCATTGAAATTAAACTTCAATCAGTAAATTTCACAAAATAATTACAAAGAAATGGCAAGCAACACATTGAATTAAACACGAAAAACAATAGTATTTTCTTGTAAAACATACTTCAATAATCTTAGTTTTAAATGTGCAACTTTGAATTTTTTTAATTATTTTTTTACAGTGTATCGTCAAGTGCCAAATGGACAAAAAAGCAACAGAAAAGTTATCTAAAAGTAGCTGGTCCTTGACATTATATGGTATGAAGCAGTGTAAACATCACTCAAACCATTTCCCTTTGTGTTCCACGGAAGAAAGAGATTCATGCCATGAGGGTAAACAAATGATGACAATTTCTTTTTTGGGTGAACTATCTTTTTAAGGGACAGAAAAATGTAAGCACATGTAATGGCCTTTTGCCAGGGCTATAACGGTCTCCACAAAGGCAGGAATCTGAAAAACAATCCTTGGCCACAACATGTGATGGGTAACATGTAAAACACCATCTGACTACATTTTAACTATATTATATATTACACTGCTTTTATCTGTTTTCAGAGATTGACCTTGAGTCAATGAGGCCTGCTGTGGCATTCATAGACACTTTCGTGAGAACTTGTTTATTCACTGAGAGTTTGAGTGGATGCGTGACCCTGTCACGTGAAAAAGAATGAGGGATAGAGCAAAAACGTTAGGTGAGAAAAAGACACTGGAGACAAGAGTCACAGTCTGAGAGGGCTTGTGTGAGATACCACAATGAATCACGTCTTTCATGCGCTGGGTATGTAACAGGATCAATCAACAACACACTTACTGGCAACAACAAAACCCAGACAAAAGAAAACACACAAAGGCTGTGGGTATGAGGCAAAGAGTGCCTGGAGAGAATGACACAGACATCATTGTGTGATTGATAAATGCATGGGGAGTGATGAAACTGCTGAATTCAGTTGAGTCGTTGGGCTTAAGTAACCTAAACCCAAATAAGACAACACTAGATTTTGAAATTTTCTAAACAGAATGTAAGTGGTGGTAACCTGTGACAGCCAGGATGGTCCTAAGCAGTTGCTAAGGTGCTCTAGGTGGTTGCTAGGTGGCTGCATGAGTCAAAAGAGAAAAAAAACTCACAAAAGAATCACATTCTGCTCCTTAAATATGGTTTGGATCTCTGCTTCATAGTTAGAAGGATAGAGCACCAAAAATGAAAATGATGTCACCTTTTAGTCATGTAATTCCAAAACCCATAACTTCATTCATTTTCAGAACACAAATGAAGATATTTTTATAAAGAAACCTGAGAGATTTCAGTCTCTCCACTGGGCGTCGATTCACCCCACATTCAAAAGATTGTAAAAACCATTGTAAACGTAATCTATATGAATGTAATAAGTAATCTATAAGCTGTTCAGTGCAAGTCTTCTGAAGAGAAATAATTTCTTCACATGATGAAATGACAGGCTTTAAATTTACATATGGTATAAAGCACATCAAATACGGTAAACAGAAGCTCAACTTTGTATGCATACAATGTGTATGTATACAAAACTCATTGGTTCTCATGCGTCAAGCAAGCACATTTGAGCTTCCATTTACCATATTTTATGTGGTTTATGTGTGTTGATTAATGTTCAGGGCTCGCAAAATCGCTAGCCCGACGTCCCGGGGCAATTGTGTTTTAGTGATGTGCAGCCTTTTGGTCTGAGAAATAACAAAAGAACACCTTTTGAAAAATCTGTCTTAAATCTTGTTTTGTTAAAAAAGAAATTGTGAGAAAATTGTATTGTGAAATCAGTATTGTGAATCATATCACATCATGAGTTGAGTGAATCGTTACATCACTATATGCTACTAGTTTTTGCTGTGGTATCGAAGTAGTACATTGTTCTTTAAATAATAAAGAACCATATTTTTTTGCTCATCTGAAAAATGATCCGATCTGTGACTCAAAATGTGATATGATAATGTAATATAATCCGAACCGTGAGATTTGTGATCCATTGAACCACTAGACACAAAGCAGTGATATCTAAGCAGGAGAGTTGTTTACTAACTTTATAATTAGTCAATAACGCCATAATTTTCTTCATTCAGGCCGAGAGCTCGCACGAAAACAAGAGGCGGGATTTATCACACAAACCAATCACATCCAATCATAACCGATCATATCCAATTATAGCGCAACGGAGGCATTGCCTGCTCTCACGTGACTTTCCCCCATTCATCTCAATGAGCCTCCAGACAAATAACAAAAGAACACCTTTTGAAAAATCTGTCTTAAATCTTGTTTTGTTAAAAAAGAAATTGTGAGAAAATTGTATTGTGAAATCAGTATTGTGAATCATATCACATCGTGAGTTGAGTGAATCATTACATCCCTATATGCTACTAGTTTTTGCTGTGGTATCGAAGTAGTAAATTGTTCTTTAAATAATAAGTGTTACTTAAATAATAAAGAACCATTTATTTTTTTGCTAATTTGAAAAATGATCCGATCTGTGACTCAAAATGTGATATGATAATGTAATATAATCCGAACCGTGAGATTTGTGATCCATTGCACCCCTACTCTCTTGACTTGTTATTTGAAGAAAAAATACAATATCTTTTATTTGGGCTAGTTAAATTCATTTTTGGGCTACTAAAAGCTGAAGAATGCCTGCCCGAAGGGCTACCAGGGATTTTGAAATTTTGCAATCCCTGATGTTTATATGTGTGAATAAAAGCCTACATTAAACCTGTTCATCATATTAAGTGATCATGTCTCTTCAGAAGACTTGGATTAAACTGCTCGACTCATATGGATTACTTTTACAATGTCTTTATAAACTTTTTGAAACATGAAAGAGGATTTAATTGACCCTTCACCAGGAGTTTGATTGACAGGACATCTGACCAATAATAACGCCGAATATGCTATTTTGTCCGACAAATAAACCTGATGTGTGGCGTGACCATGGTTTGTCAGATGTAGCAACAGTAACTGGGGGGGGGGATTGTGCAGGATCAATTGTAACTGTAAGATATAAGGTTGCAATTATGAAAAATACAGTAGACGTAATTGGGAGATATAAAGTCAGAATTGTGAGAAACATAGTCGCAATTACAAAACATAAGGTGCGTCCCAAATCGCGTACTTATGCACTATTCTATGACGTTTTGTAGTATAAATAGTGCGAGTAGCCCTACTCTCTTGACTTGTTATTTGAAGAAAAAATACAATATCTTTTATTTGGGCTAGTTAAATTCATTTTTGGGCTACTAAAATCTGAAGAATGCCTGCCCGAAGGGCTACCAGGGATTTTGAAATCCCCTTTGCAAAGGGTCCATTGTATTGGTTATATCAATGGTTATTACTATTACAACAGAGGTGAAGCCCTGGAGTTTTGCAGGTCAAACATGCCTCAAATCAGACTGAGCTCAAAAAAGCACCAAATTCCTGAACTCAACCCCCAAACTGCCTGCAGGACCCATCAGCCACCTGTCTGCTTACACTGAGCTTTACAGCAGATCACACACACCTGTCCTCAGACACACATATGCTTCCTGCAGCTATGAAAAACTTGGTGAAAACCAGAAGCCTGTTTCACCAACATAGTGACAACTGAACTATGACCCTATAAAACAACATTAATAGGAAATCAAAACAAACTGGTAAAGATCCGTTTTAAAACTTGGTCAAAACTGGACTTTAAAAGGTCTTGGCTTTAAAGTCAACATGAAATGGCATTTTACCTATTTTACTTGGGTAACGTAATAGAAACAGGATATTCAAATGAAAAAAAGTGCAGGGTGGGGGTTTGTTTTATCCATTGGGAACTGACTGGATCATGGAAAGTTTCTACTTTTGAGAAAGCTTTTTGTTAAAGCATCTCAAAATATCCCAATGGCAGTGTTTTTTTTTTATCTAGTGTTATTTGCCATTATAGCAATTCTTGGGAAATGCACAAAAGAATAATTTACAATACCAGGAACATGTATCAAGGAAGTAAATATATTCAATTCTGATTTCATGTTGACTTAAGAAGCTGAGTAGTGAAGGACTTAACTTAACTAAACCAGTACATCAAATAATTAACAACCTATCTAATATTAAAGCCACAAAGCGCTGGGTCGGACATCTTATTTGAGCCAAAAACAGAAACTACAATCAAAACTATTGGCTAAAACATGTCCACATTTATGCTTTGTGTTGAAACATCCTACCATAACTTGGCACACTTAAAGCGACCCATTGTCACAAGGGAGCATGTGTATATTTTCCACAGCACTTGATCAGCTGATTGGAGTGAGTTTGTGTGTCACTGAGTATTTGAGATGCGGACAAACCAGGCCACCAGTGCAACTGATCCTTGTCGTCAATTGCAACAGACGAAATGTAAACACTGTGACTGTGAACAGAGCTGTGCAGATCTGCTTACATTTACATTTAGTCATTTAGCAGACGCTTTTATCCAAAGCGACTTACAAATGAGGACATTGGAAGCTATTAAAATTAAAAAAAGAGCAATGTTATGCAAGTGCTATGACAAGTCTCAGTTAGCCTAATGCGGTACAAGTTTGCAAGGATATATGGAATAACATGAGGTTCAGTAAATAATTACAGAATAAGTATTTCTGGGTGTACTACTTCTTTACCGAATGTTGCAAGAGGTTGCTATTAACACAGTGTAGCCTATAACATTAGAAAAAAATTACTATGAATTAAAGATTAAAATACAATTCTCACCTGCTTTTACAATATTTTGCAGTACTGACTTGCAGAGGATGATAATTTCTTGGTAATTTGAGAAAGAGGGGACAGATATACCCTCAGGCCCACAGTATGAGAGAAAAACAGCCAAGACAGTAAACCAAATGTGTGACAGTGATAATGAGGGATCACAACCTGTGTTCAGTGACAGGACATATTTAGAGGTTTATATTTACAACAACAAATTCAGCATAATCCTCCACTGAATCTCAGAACGGAAAAAAAGTTCATCATAATATGAAAACATGCTGTAACTTTAACACCTCAAAACATCCTCAAACTTTTGATGACAAGCCTATTTAAATAAGATACAGATTATTGGTGTCAGATTAAAAACCATGCTAATATCATGATACTTTGTCCAAACATCATAGCAATACCATGGTACTTCTTTGTTCTTTTCTGAAGAGGAATTTAGATTTCTGCTGGAATTTAGACTTCTGCTACAACACTCAACCACATGCATTCTCCTAAATGATCCAAGTCTTCATCTGAGATAAAAGCTTATTGATTGATGAAACCATATATTAATGTTACCACAAAGAAATAGATTTCTGCCGTAGAGTAGGAGCCAATTAATTGAAACCGCACTTATGTAATGTATTCCAATATGGGTGACCAATCATCAGAGAAATCGAGTGTGAAAAAACAATATGATACAGGGTGTTACACAACTTGCCTTCGCATGCATCTGTCCTCGCCATTGTTCAAAGATAACCCATAATTCCACCTCTGCATGCGTCCCAGAATTCCCAGCACAAGAGAAAAAAAAAACAATTGTCCCATCTAGTACAGTTGTCCAGAGAAGCTTACCGCTTAGAGACACCATAATTAATACTGTAGTAGTAAAGTATGAGCGTGTTATTATCTAATCCAGCAGATCTAAGGCAATGTTTTAAACTCACAAGAGCTCATCACAGATGCATTTCAGGATGCCTTAAAGACAACCTCACACTTTCTCTTAATATGCTCCCCCCGTTTGCTTCACGCCAGCTTATTTCAAATGAGAGCAACAGAGGCGCAGCAGACGGTGGAAAATCACATCGTAAACCAAAGATGTTTACCAAAAAGTGCTCACTGAGCTGAAAAATTAACATTAAACTGATTCTCTGCACAGCTTTTCAAAATACTGCTTTATTTAAATGCAGATGACATGTTCAGATGATAATGAAGGGTTTGCCATGTTTTTCAGGTTAGTAAAAGGTTGAGTTTTTAAGGACCCCTGAAAGCAAATTTGAAAAGTGTTTTGTGGCGTTTAATCCATGTCTGTTATATATCATCTATATGCTTATGTAGTCCTAAAAGTTAACAAATAAACTTTTGGCAGATATATACATGCTAAATGTGCAGTCTTTTCCCAAAATGAACAAAAAATATTAATTATCTTGTTTGATTGGTTGTATATACGTTTTTGACCAACCAAATGATCTCTTGAATGACAATGTCCCTCCCATGAATTCCTGCCTTTAAAGGGGTCATATGATGTTGCTAAAAAGAACATTATTTTGTGTATTTGGTGTAATGAAATATGTTTATGCGGTTTAAGGTAAAAAAAAACACATTAATTTCCACATACTGTATATTATTGTTTCTCCTCTATACCCCGCCTTTCTGAAACACGTCGATTTTTACAAAGCTCATCGGTCTGAAAAGCGAGGTGTGCTCTGATTGGCCAGCTATCCAGTGCGTTGTGATTGGCTGAATACCTCAAGCGTGTGACGGAAATGTTATGCCCCTACCATACTGTGAACAGCGTCACACACTGCGGCCTTGAGTGAGCGGCGGCGGGCGGGCTTGAGAGCGGCGCTGCCAGTGGATTCGACGAAGGAGCGGCCGGCGGGCTTGCGGCAACC
>NW_015547725.1:724602-742957 GCF_001515605.1 Sinocyclocheilus anshuiensis
GAGTGGTTGACTCTTAACTTTTATAAAGAATATCTCTTTGGATTTGAGACTTTAGTCTTTGCAACTTGACAGATCTTCTTTATGCACCAAGAGCTTGTAACACTTCAAAGAGAAAGGAAAAATTGAAATCGCATCATATGACCCGTTTAAATAGGAACAGCAAGTAACAAATAATAGTTAGGAGTCGGACTGTAATATTTTAAAGGTTTAAAAAAGACAAATTTCTTTTTTATTTGGAAATACATAACCAAAAGAAAGAAAACTGCACTTGTAAAAACATTTCATAGTGTCTTTAAATGTATTCATGTACTGTGTTGGGGTTATCGTAAACCCATCACAGTTTAATTTTTTTTTATATTTATACATTTTTTAATGATATTAAAATTCTGGCCAAATACCGATAAGTTAAATCCTAAATCTATCATTTAATAGTTATCATTTAAAAACGAAATCAATAATTTAAAAGCTACATGTGAATTTAACCATCACAACTTTATAATCTACAGCATGAAAATGTATATTCATTATAAGATTTGCTAAAGATTACATTTAACAGTGTCATTGAATTATTGGTGCTTTTAAAGATTAACTTTAAGAGAGCATTAGATGATGGCAAATGCCATTTAAAAGTAAAAACATAAGAAAATAGCAAGCTCAATTATATATACATGATGACTGGCCGGTGATCAATAATTTCTCATGCATGCAGCATGCATCCCTATTTTTTACTTGGACTGCAACTGAAACTGCAGCAAATACACAAAAATGACCCAACGTGTCGAACAGAAAGTCAATTTGTGTAATCAGTCATTCTATTTTTTTTTTTTTTTTTTTGATTTTATGTTTGTTTGGAAAACATGCTTCTTCACTATGTACACTGTATATATATTTTACAGAAATAAATAATAAAAAAAGGAAATTCTGGGATCTAAAATACTGGTACAATATTGCGTGGAAAAGAATCACAGTATATGATCATATCAGCACTGCTAGACAGTTACTAGTAAGTGTGACGGGCCCAACATTTCATGTTCTCAAAATCGATGTGATTCATGACAGAACTAAAAAAAAATGCAAACAAGATGCCATTGCAAATGCAAATGAGATGCCACTTCTTTTATTTGCATAGCTGCTCTTCTGTCCATACAGGTCCTACTAGCTGAGTTATTAGCTCAGTCGAGGTGCTCAGGTGTGGTCAGGTTGTGTTTACGTATACAGCTTGTACACATTCCAAAAATAGAATTGCCCACAGTGAGTGTTTGCATCAACAGAGAGAAAAGCTACAGGTCCAGATGGCCCCCTCACTTCATGCTGGGTCTTCTGTGTGTACAGCTATTTGAGTGAGAATGCTGGTCTAGAAACAGTTTGTCCTTTCCTGAACCTGCCCTTCATGCGGTCAGAGTGAGCTGAACCGAGCCACAGTTGTCTTCACTAAAGATCACAGCCACACAGGAACTGATGTCATCACGCTTGCCTGCCCCCCAGCTGAAAGAGCAAATGGTCATATGAAAGAGAGGTTACGTAAGTCTGCAGACTGCTTCCACATTTCAAGGACTGATATTGTGGAGAACAGTACAATATGCCTTACTTTGGTGAATCTCACAAAAACTCGGATGTTCGAATCATATTCAAACCTCGGATGTTCAAATCATATAATGTGCAATATTTATATTTTGCTAAAAGAAAAAGCTTCTTTAGGATATGTATATATATATATATTGCTGTAACAGTATTTAAATTACAATTGCACAATGAATTTACCGTAGGGATATGCCGGTATCAAATTTTCATGTTGCGATTAATTGCTAATGCTTTTATCACGGTCTTTGTTTAAAAAATACAAGTCTTAGTTCATGTTAGCTCATTAAATAACACAGTTGCAACTTTCGATTTTAACAACATGTTATTAAATATTGGAATACCTAAGATTAATGAATGTTCAGAAGAATTTTTCATTGGCAGTTTATGTTAACTAATGAATTAAATAATGTTAACTAATGAAGCCCTAAATGTAAAGTGTGACCAAACAATAAAGAATCAAAACGCTTTCAAACAATATCTAGGGCATGTTGTAGTCCAGATTAAAATGTAAAAAAAGTTTGAAATAAATAGCCTATTAAGTCTAAATATTTAAGTATTTGGCGCTGTGATGAACATCACAGCAAATACACAAATCTGAATGGCTGTTTAAATCATTTAAACACGATTCAGAAACAGAAAGTAGTGCAGCTGCTTTATTTACAGGGTTTCTGGGGTAACGGCTGCATTTAAATGAATTATTATTATTATTATTTCTGCAGTTTAGCGCCATCTGTTGTCAGAGAGTGAAAGTGCGCTTTCATCCAGAGTGTCTCTCACATGTTCCGCCATGTGCTTCTTGTCCGCGCTTGTTTACGTCAAGAGTGCGCACGCGTCTTTCACGCAGCATACAGCGTGTTGTGCATTTGGACCAGTTGATGGGAAAAGTATTCTTAAAATGCATTCAAAATTCGGAATAATTTGTAATATGTAATTATTCACAGTATTTAGAAGTGCCCACGATAACAATATCGTGCATATTAATTACCGTGATATATCGCATTACCGAATACCGGCACAAGTCTAATTTACTGCAATGCAAAATAAATAAACAAACAGATAAATAAATAGTCAAGTACTTGATCATCATAGAACCATTTATTGTACTGCCTTTAATTGACGCTAATTTAGATTTTTTGAATATTGCATAGTGTGCAAAAAAAATCTATTCATTTTCTCCAGGGTAATTTTTAACAATAACTTAAAAACATTAAAGACTTGCCTGTTGTGAGCTCCAGGTTTGTTAATTGATGGTATATGCTTTTGTCTATGCTTTTAGTCGTCAGTTCACATTATTTCAACTTATTTTTTAAAGAATTGTGTTTAACAGCAGAATTTCTGGTGAAAAACTACATTACCCATGATGCTGTGAAGAAAATTCCACCAATCAGAGAGTCAAGGCCAGCAAATTCTAAGAGCTTGGCAGGGAACTCCTCTTATGAAGCGTCGCAAATGAAGTAAATCGAGCTGGCCTTGATATGCTCTCAAAATAACTAAATGTTTGTATACATATGCATATTTTGCACCAAACAAAACATATTGTTTATATACAACAAACTTCAATTAAAAATGTTAACATTTTTAATTACATTATGTCATTTGCAATGTTTATGAATTCCTCATAAAAGCCATTCAGTTCGCAGTCTTGTATTTTTTATTTTTTTGCTTCAAATTTAAATTTGAAATGTTGTGATTCACCTTGTAGCTGGTTATGCCTAGTTCACACTACTGGATTTTAAGCCCGATTTAAGCCCGATTTGCAAGTTAACGAGCTCGCCGACAGGTCAGGCTGTGATCGGGGAAAAATCAGTGGGTGATCGGCGCTCAGCAATCTTTATGTGTGAACTACACAACGACGCATCAAAGAGGCTCGCTGACGCGTCGCCAAAATGTTAACATTTTTAATTACATTATGTCATTTGCAATGTTTATGAATTCCTCATAAAAGCCATTCAGTTCGCAGTCTTGTATTTTTTATTTTTTTGCTTCAAATTTAAATTTGAAATGTTGTGATTCACCTTGTAGCTGGTTATGCCTAGTTCACACTACTGGATTTTAAGCCCGATTTAAGCCCGATTTGCAAGTTAACGAGCTCGCCGACAGGTAGGGCTGTGATCGGGGGAAAATCAGCGGGTGATCGGCACTCGGCAATCTTTATGTGTGAACTACACAATGACGCATCAAAGAGGCTCGCTGACGCATTGCCGACGGCAAACAAATATCTAGCATGCCAAATATTTGGACCGGTCGGCCGACTCGACATCACGTGGTGTCAGGTGTCGTGACGAGCTACAGCCAATGAGAGAGCAAGGCATGGGTTGAGGTCACCGGAAGAAAAACAACAGCAGCAACATGGCTTAAAGAAAAGTTTGGACACAATAAATGGAGCAAAATTTTACAGCGCTAATTTCTTCCCAACATCCATCTTCAAACAAGCGCGCACATGCAGAGAGAGAGAGAGGGGCGCGATTCAGACACCGCGTGATTCCTCTTTCACATACACACAAAGTTATGTTAAAATATCTGTTTTGGCAAGTATTCTAGTAAACACAGTCAGTTATGTCTTAAGTGAAAGTAAACAGCTGAGAAAGAAACCGGATGCGTGTCAGTATTAGGTCCGTGCATTTGGTCTTAAAGAGACAGCAGCCAATGCATACGTGTTTCTGTCTGCGAATCAAATAACACCACAGCCTTAACAACGATTAATCTGTATTTAACTTGTGCAGTGAGCACTTTTGTGTTATTTTACACTTAATTATTACATTTCTGCACCTGAATACTGATATTTGTAACTGTGTTTCGTTGTATGCATATATGCTTGTAATTTGTGTAATTGTTCTTGTTTTATTACTAACTTTATTAGTTAAGCTAGTGGTTTTTGCTGTGGGATAGAAGTACTAGTTTTTTTTTTTGCTGATCTGATCCGTGACTCAAAATCTGTATATGATCCGAACCGTGAGTTTTGTGATCCGTTGTACCACTACACTGTAAAAAGTAATCATTGAATCTACTTAAGAAAAGCGAGTAAACATAACTGATTTTTACAAATTTGTTGAATTTACTTAATTACACTGTGTTATGTGAACTTTCAGGTGGATGCAATAGTTAAACTAAACAACTTTAGTAAACAGTACTTAAGAGCATCTAGTTTGTTGGATTAAAGGTCTGTTTCCATTGTCTGGTGCAAAGAACAATGAATACAGTTTTAGAGTGAATACAATTTGAAATGGTTAAGGTTTTTTTTAGTTTTTTTTTTACAGTGTTGTGCTAACAATCTGTTTTCTGTCTTTGTATTAACACCTTCCAATTTTGAGTACAGCTTACTTGAGAAATTTAAGGCAGTCTGTTTCCACACATTTGTCTAGTAATGTGAACAAAGCAGACTTGTTAAGAGAACTGTTTTGTTTGAGTTCTGTGCACTAAGCTTAACTTAAATCTCTAAGTTGGCTGAACTTGTCAAATTGAGTTAGCAACACTCAAGTTTTCTGGTAACCTATACATATACACAAGTTACCTATACAAAGTTACAGTAAGTTTTATTAACTCAAAAATTATAAACTAATTTGCTTGAGAAATTTGAGGCAATCAGTTTCCACAGGTTTTCCAAGTAAGTTCAACTCATTACTTTTTACAGTGTATAGCTGGTTGGTTTGTTGTATGGCTTATAATGCTTATAATGACTTTTTTAAAATCATTAAGGGAAAAATGAATGGGAAAAAATACTTCTGGAAACAATGCCATGGAAAAAGTGGGCAGGCACTGTTGCACTAATGGTAGCCCAGCCCCAAACTCATGCCATTGGTTGAGCCAATGTTGCTATGTCGTGCTGCTCAAACCAACAGATTTCAATTTTGTTTGGTGCAAAAATTAATTATATTTTCAAAATCAAATAATGTCACAATTTATAACATATAATGGTTCTTCTTTTCTTTATGCAAAATATAATGTCTTTTGATTTTTGGTTAGAATGTGACTTGGACAAGTTTTCTAAATGTAGATTTGTGGTGTATCCTTTGGCTACAAGTGAAATCTGCCTATAAGCTTTTTTAAATAGCCTGCTGCTCTAACAAAGGATTTTAAACCTGGGGTGCGTTTCCCAAAAGCATTGTTATCTAACTATGGACGCAAGTTCCACTGAACGTCTATTGGTAACGACGGAACTTGCAACCATAGTTGTTTTCGGGAAATGGACCCCTGGTTGGTCATAATCTAAGCCCTGGTAAGGCAAAACAAAGACACAAACAATGTGCAAACAAGCAACCATTAACACACCTAATTTCCTACTGCATGGGGTTTATACACACATCCCTGCACCGCCCAGCTCTGGGGAAACTCTGTGTCATAACCAACAGCTGTTCGACTTCAAGGCAAGACACTTCGAACTGTTCCAGCTGACTGCAGCAGGCCTGCTCCAACTGGTTATTCCAGAACTCTGACAAAAATGTGACATAATTTCTCCACAGAGCATGTTTCCACATGGCTTTCACAACTCAAAAGTTCCCGGATCTATCCAGCTCATGATATCACGGATAAAAAACGTTTATATCACACAAACACTGAGAAAAAAGAAATCTCCGGATGCTCAACTGAATAATTTTATGGGTGTATTGCATGTAGCTGCATACCATTAAGCTCTCATATGAGATGGAATGTATTTTAATAAATAATAACCCATCCAAGGAATTCTGTCACTCAGTTTCATGTTTTCCGAAATCTGCACAACTTTCTCAAAAAATAACATCCACTTTCATAGTAGCAGAATTAATAATCTTCAAAACCGGTGTGTTTCACAAAAGAAACATTGTGGATTAGAATGACATTGTTGCGAGTAAGTGACCCATTTTTCATTTTTTTTTTGGTCAGATATGCCTTTAACAATCAAATCAAACTGATCAAAACAACCAAAGATCAGGACTGGATCAATAATGTTGAGCAAAGATTTAAAAAAAAGAGAAAAAAGCATTTGTTTACATATCAAACAAGAGATGTTTATTGGTGTCAGCTCCAGACGAATTGATTTTCAGCCGCGATAGAGTCCAAAGGAAGCCACATGATCCTGTTAGATGTCTGAGTTTATTGCGAGGGCCACCCGGATTCCAGAAACAAGAGAGAATCTCAGAATTCCTGCTCAAAAACAGCACTTTTAAAAAGGAAGCTCTTTAAAGAGATATTCCGAATAATATATAGAACAAGTTTGGTGCATTGTTTTAAGCTCCAATGTAAAGACGAAAGAAAGCACGAGAGTGTTCTGGTGGAAGTGAACAACCTGCTATTTCCATCAGTGGAACAGTATGTTCCAAATAACAATAGCACATAAGGGATGTCATATCTCCACAACAGTCTTTTGCCGGTAATCAACTCTCACTCTAAGAACAAGACAGACCAAGAGGTCTCTAATCTACGAGGACAAATCCAATAGAGTGACTCTGAAGACACCTAAGGAAAGCAGCCAGCTCATTCCATTGTAAAGTTTATTTTTTTTGTAACTTGTGTTCCAACAAAAATATATCTGGCTAGTCAGGCCTGTTTATTTGCTTTTGTAAATTGGCAGCTTTGGCCGTGGCACTAGGGGCAAACCACAGTCACGGGGCCAAATTACATCCAAACATGTCTTCAGCCTGTCCAAATATGGTAGCGGAGAACCAAATGTACAGCGGTTAGATGGTCTATCATCTAGACATAGTAGCTATCTTAAAATGTGCAGTTACATTTCAAAAATTTGGTCACTAGTGTAACGCTTGCCACTTTTCAGCTGTTCATTCCTGAGTTATTTCTTTCTGAAGAATGAATAAATCAGAAGAATAACTGACATAATATTTTTGCGCTAAACCAATACCCCCCAAAAAAACCCAGACCTAAACCCCCCAAAACAAGCCTGTACCCAACAAAAACAAGCCCATATCCAAATAAAACATATAAGGGCCTTTCGCACCACGGGAACCTTTTCATAGTACCAGAACTAATTGTGGAACTACCCACTTTTTGGCATTTTCGCACCGCTGGAACTGGGTACGATTTTAGTACCGGACTGCCTTTTTCGAGAACCAAATTAGCTCCTACTCCGGAGCAGGGTCTAACCAGCACAACTGGTACTAATCGTGATGTAAGTAGACATTGATTGGCCAAACGCGTATGAAAACGCCCTCATCCGCCATGATTTAAAACGCTGTGTAAACATACTGTAAACATTGTGTCAACTTATTTCGCAAGTATGGAGAACAGCGATAGATGGACGGACGCTGAAGTGCAGGCACTTGTAGCAAATGTAGCACTGCCAGTTGTTGTTGGAGATTCTTAGTCCTCCTTTCCGTTCTTTCAAATCGCTTTACGTATACGTCGACTTTCCATGTCCATTATTGTGAAACCCGTGAGACACAACAAAAACACAGCTCCGATCACAGCGTCCTCCATCCTCCTGTTGTTAATGTTGTTCTTCTTTGTTTCTGTTGTTGAACGCCGCGCACAATTGACGTTGCTGTCGAACGGCTTACGTCACTACTTAGTACACACTGTCGGTGCGAGTGCAACCCTTTAAATGGTACTGGGAAATAGTTCACGCAAAATCGTCCCAGTACTTTAGTACTGTACATTTAGTTCTGGAACTAAAGCGGTGCGAAAGGCCCTATAGAAAACCAAAACACACATGTACACAAATACAAATCTGTAACCAACATAAACCCAAATACTCAACAAAAACAAACATGCACCTAAAAAAAACTGTGACCAAAACAAACCAATACCCAACAAAAACAAACTGTTCTTACCAAAACAAACCTATATGCAACAAAAATAATTCTCCTAAAAAACATCATCAACATGTAACGTAAATTAACGTGTAATGTGCACGTTACACCGAGTGCATTGCGTTACAATAACTGTTGTGAGTATAGGGCACGCTTTTTTTATTTAATTGAGTGGACAATTCTAAATAGTGTTAAGGGTAGTGTGTGTGTCAGCGAAAAAAAAAACACAACATACAGCACACTGCTATCATCTGAAAATTATAAAAGCACATGCATGAAACAATGAAACAAACACACTGCAGCGCCGTGACGTCACGAGCCACAGACCGATGACATTCAAACATTCATACAATCACGCATTTATTTATTATTATTTTTTATTATTGTACCTCTGTCAGGTTTCATGTTGGTCACAGACACCGTGATCCCCTCCAGGTTGCCTGCGGTCCGTCTTCCGTCTTCAGATCTTGGTTTAGACTTTAAAACTCGTCCCTTAGACATCGGTTAGCTATCGACCTGGCATTCAGCCATTCGGATATTAATGATCTGAGCTGTAAGATCAATCGTAGATCTATACGCCACTGTATGTTAAAGTCCAGCGGTCTGATGAACTAGTCCATCAAAACACCAGCGTTCTACCTAAATAAACATGCAATGATCATCTCTCGTCTCTATCTAGCTAAATATCCCAGACCTCCGCTGCATTGCCGATTCCAAACGAGCTCCAGTGCCAACACACCAGTCTCTCAATTGCCACTGATCTGCTCAAATTAAAGCCACATGAGACGCATCGGTATCCCCTGGATCATCATCACCAACTCTACGGACAGGCAGATCAGACACTAACAAAGAACCACCAACATCATCTCCTCCAGACTGGAGAAATGTTATGTGGCTGTGATGAGTCTGACTTCAGCCAACAAGAAGTGGCTCATAGCTCTAAACCCCCTTGTCGACCACTTGAGCATAAACCCTCCCCATAAAAACAACACTGGTGACGGAAGGACTAAATGAACTAGTTCAGCAAACTAGCTAAATGAAGCGACTGCCAAAACCCAACGATGACAAACCCCAAACCGAGGTATTCGAGCTGTCTAAACGATATCTCGGAGATTAAATGATCAGTAGGGACAAAACTCATATTCTCTCTCTCTCTGTGTCTCTCTTTCTGCTTGTCAAAACAAATGCAGGAGGACAGCGTCATGTGTCCCAACAACAGCTTGTCCCGCCCCTAGGCTGTACGTCACTTCCGCCCCGCGGCACTGGCTTGAACTCGTTACCGCGTAACCCACTTATCTTAAAGGGATAGTTCACCCAAAAATGAAATTTCTGTCATCATTTACTCACCCTCATGTCGTTCCAAACCTGTATGAGTTGCTTTCTTATGTTGAACATAAAAGAAGCTATTTTGAAGATTGCTGGTAATCAAACAGTTGGTGGTTGCCATTGATTTCCATAGTAGGAAAAAAAAATACTATGGAAGTCAATGGCAACCACCAACTGTTTGATTACCAGCAATCTTCAAAATAGCTTCTTTTATGTTCAACATAAGAAAGCAACTCATACAGGTTTGGAACGACATGAGGGTGAGTAAATGGTGACAGAATTTTCATTTTTGGGTGAACTATCCCTTTAACGCTGTCTTTTAGCATTATGAAGTCTAAGGTGGTCCTTTTTTTTTCACGCATTAAATGTGTGAGTGGAATTAAGACGTTTTAATGCAAAATGTGGCTATTCTGCATTAACCCCGTAAAGCCTGAAATATGAAATAACTGTCAGATAATTGAAAAGTTTATTGAACCTTTACACAAAAAATATAAGTGAGATCTAAAAGTTTGCATATGTGATTTATGTTTTGTATCATTTGATACATGATGCTTTAATGGCCCATAGTAGAATTATATTGTGAGAATACCCTTACAAAAAAAGAGGTATACTTAAAGTTACTTATACTTAAAAATGAAATCAGTGAGTAGGCCTAATTAGCACACCTTGCAGGTGCGTAGAACAAATGACAAAATAAAGTCCAATAAAATAGCAAAAAGAAGTTCTGCACACCATGACACATTTTGCTAAGTAAACTTAAAAAGAAAGATGAAACATAAATATAAATTAGTATAGTTTTTGTAAGGGAAGTTATTGCACCACCTTTATAGTCTTAAACAGCAAATTAGTTGTATAATGTTATCAGTTAGATGGCTCCTTCTTTTTTGAAGTATGTATATCAGATGCAGAGACCAGAGAATGGGATTCAGAATCTAAATTATATAAAAAATGTTGATTTTTGAAATCAAGAATAGAAATAAAATGACTATGCCATATAAGCAAATCTTTGACATTGGCCGTGTGATTTTCTTGCTTCCACTGAAGCACAAGATGGTCTTTAGAACTCAGATCTTGGCAAACAACATGATCAATAAGTTTTGCCCATGAACACACCAAATTCTCAAATGCATGCTAATTTTTCAACAATTTGTTTACTCTAGTTTGTCTTTCCACACTAGTATTTAGTTAGCAGTAATTTGTACAAGTGGAGTTAGATTCAAATGAATGTCAGCTGAATGTTATCATGTGTAATCTCTGTTAAGTTTCATCTGTCCCAGGGGTTCAGGCATCATTACAAAACTCTCCACTGTCTTTCCCCGTTATTAGATAGTCTAATAGCACACAGGTCATGGGTGATTGGTGGAATAGAGGTTTCTTGCATAAAAGGGCAATTGGATGCTCAGAGAATCTAACTAACCTTTTTTCTTTTTGAAGCACAAAATATTTAAGGATATAAGTGTGCTTATAATTCACACACTCTCTCATGTGATTTAACACACTTTCTCATGTTTTAAAAATATTACCTTAGTAAGAGCCCACCAATAAAATAGTGACATTTTTTACAATATGTATTTTGAATTTCTAGTCACAATTTAAATAACTATGTACGACAACAAACAGGAAGAAGACTAAGTGCATTCCAGCCAAAACATGTTGAGATCCAACCTGCTTAGCTAAATAAGGTCAGATTTACAAAACCTCTTGTGATTGAAGTGTCTTTGTTTGACACACGGGGCACAGGTTCAATATTAAGAGCTGTGTTGTGTCACCTAGTGGTCTTATTTTAGAATCACAGATTGGAGTGGTAGACTAAATGAATCCCAAACCACTTTACAGTGTACGTAATTTTCTATGTAATTCAGAAAATGAATATAATTGCCTCAGAGAATTGAAAACCTTGTTTTCAGTGTTAATTGCCCATGTAATTAGTTGTGATTGTTTTGTACCTTTTTTCTGAGAGTGTATAACAGCAAAAATGCAGAAGGTGACACACACAAAAAAAAAAAAAAAAAAGTCAAACCAACAGTGGGTTTAACTTTAACATTTACTTAAAAGCCAATCATTTGTTTTATATATATTATATATATTATAAAGTATCAGTATTTTTAAAAAATAAAAAAGTATTTTTTGTCTTGTTCACCAGTACAATATCTAAACATCTTATTAAAACAAGATACAGTTATTTAGGAAGTAAAAAAAAAAGAAAATAGAAGAATAATAAGATACTTAGATTTCAACTGTGAGTTGTCTCCACTATCTTCTTTGTGTATTTGTACAATTTACATGTAACAAGCATTATATAATGCTTAACAGATCATTAGTTAATATATATTCACATAGCTAGAAATATGAGATAATGTTCTTGTTAATGTTTACTAATGAATTTACTTTGTAGTCCTCTATTTACACATCTTAACAAATAATCTATTAATTATTTGTTCATGTTTTTGCAGTACCCAATCTAAAGTGGAAACTGCTCATCATTTGTAAATGTTTATAAATGTTTACTAATCATTAATACTTTTATGAGCAGTTATCTCAATGGCAAAAATTGTCCAGAAAGACCTGAATTTACCCTATTTACACATCTTTACTAATCATTTATTAATCATTTATTCATGTGTTTGCTGTAGTCAATCTAAAGTTGAAACAATTCATCATTTGTAAATGTTTATAAATGATTACTAATCATTTAGTATCTTTATGGGCTTTGGACTTTTAGCTAATGTAACAAGGTTTGTGTAAAGGGTGGCTGGTTATGTTTAGCTAAATGCGTGCTAAAGAGATTGTAATTTTGGTGCAAAAAATGTGTTTATTGCCTCAACACTCACATTAGTATACTACTCTTCAGTATATCATTAAACAGGATATTCCTTGAATCATAAATAAGCAGGGGAAAACATCATTTTTTTAAAGAAAATACTTGTTAATTTATCAAAACAATATAATATAAACAGATTGAACCGTGTTCCCTTATAATAATCAAATTGACCTCTGTACACTGTTGACCATTTAACCAACCCTTAAACCTACCCATACCACCAAACCTGTCCCTAACCTTACCCGTATCACACCTCAATAGCAGCTAAAGTGTTGTGCATTAACACAAGCTTTTAATCATTTTATAGCATTTTAAAATCATTTGTAGATTTTCAGTAAGTGCTTGATCATATGGAATTGAAAGTTTAATGACATTTGTAAGCATTTTAACTTACATTAAATAATGTTTTGTTTAAACATTATCTAATGTTTAATAAGTTTATTAGCAAACATTAACAAGCACATATCTCACGTTTCTAACTCTTTGAATATATATTAACTAATAATCCATTAAGTATTATATAAAGTTTGTTAATGATTTATTAGTGAAAGTTATTATAAAGTGTTACCACATCTCTTTTTGTTCAGAATGTAGTTCTGTTGTTTTACAATTACATCATGTTTAATGTTTTACTCACTCAGATTTATTTCTAATTCGAAGTGAAGTAAAATCTCACATTGCCGGGATTATGCCACCAAGTGGCTCTTACAAGCAAAGGATTTTAAACTTTCCATATTCGTTGTATTATTTCTGCAGTGTGTAGTGAGTATAATACCTGGGAAAAACTATCCATTACAATTCCCATTCATCTGAATGGCAGTTGCTTGGTTGGCACATGAGCACCCATTCAGGAAAAAAATGAAAGATATAAACTTAAAGATATAACAGCGACATTTGTTACAGCATTGTTCTGAATATCATAGAAATGTCAAATAAAAGACAAGAAAGTCAAGAAGTCTGGTTGTGATGTGCTGGAAAACCCAACCTTTTTATTTTCTACATTTTTGTGACTACAGAAATGCTGAAACATTTTAACACTGAAAAAAGCATGGTGACATCATTACTTGCGTCTTTTTTTTTCTTTTTCTTTTTTTCTTGCTTAGCAAACACAGAAGATGATATTGCACGGCATAGAGAACAGTAGCTAACAGGAAAGAAGAAAAAAAAAGAAGAAAAAAACCCTATTTGATAGATGAGAATTGAAAATGAAAAGCATGACGCATTACAACCTGAGAGTAATACCTACTGCATTCCTCCACTGAAACAGACACAACATACAGAGCAAACAGGCCAAGAAGAAAAGTGTAAAAACAGAACTAGCTTGATACAAGATGCACTGTTCGAAATGGAAACAAGCACTACTTTTTTTGAGAAAGAAAATGTCAGCAAGTTTATTTTTCAGTTTATCAAAACCTTCCTCCTTCTTTATAATAATCATTGCTGGAAGTAGTCCCTCTTGGACCTACAAAAAATAAATAAATATTTAAAAAATGAAAAACATGATTTTGTTTTCCAGCTGATTGTCTTAGGCGCTCTCAGTATTATACGGCACACAGAGCCAAGCCTTTCTATCAAATAGGAACTCCTTTTCCACGACAACCAACTGGGATAGGAATTAATGATTAGAGCAATCCCAACATTCACATAGGCTACATCGAGCTATCTAAGCTAGACACTACATTAGAGGGGTGGGTCGGGACGGAGCGTAGGGTTTGGGAAGAGAAGGGGTGAGAATTCTGAAGCAGAGAGCTGCTGTGACGCTGTGGGCGAACACTTCTGGGTCTTTCACTGTGGTGTAGGAGGGATTCTGGGCAGAGAGGCTCTTGGCACACAGTAGGCCTTGATTTATGCCAGTCTTTGCTGTTATACAAAACAAATCCTAAACGCTGTAGCGACATAGGAAACCCACGGCCAGCAAACCTAATGCAACAAATGAAACAACTCTGATTGTACAGCATAGTGAAACGAAATGTTCTGCTATCATGGGCTTTCTCTTCAATCCTGCTAGGGGACATCATTCTGCATCATTTTTTTCATGATGTTTCCATGTGGTCCATCCTAAGCAGACACACAAAGCTCCCAATCGTTTAGATGAACAGTCAAATAGGCCTATAATGTCCGAGCCATTAGCAACATCAAGCAGAAAGGGAATCTGTTTGCTGAAATAATACAGGTTCAAACGATGCTGCGTATTTTGAGGCAGGACAGTTCATCCGATTCTGGGGGTTCAACACTTTGGCATGATCCATGCACAAAGCATTTGTTTGTTTAAAAGTAGCTGCACATTCTGATAAATCAAAAGTTTCGCAAACAGCATATAGCCTAAATGGCAAAATCGTCACGATATGATAGCACATGTTTTGCCAATAACCAATTTTTGGAGTTATCTTAACAATAAATAGTAATACACACAGTTCTATCCCAGTTATTTAGATTTCCTTAGTCGTTAATCTTGTTTGAAAACAATTCTGCAATTCTGTTTGGTGCCGCTAATGGACTAGAAATTAAACTGTCACCATTAGACTCAAACTTCCGCCCTCCCCATACATGCACACACCAATTTCTGTTTTCTTTGCAGATTTATTAGACTTTGCTCATTGTCAATACACACGTTCGAACCAAAATTGACATATCAGATGGATCTAGGCAGCAGTGTCACGTCAATTAAAAAAACAACCCAGTGACGTGGCCCCGCCCACGGCAGACCTGCTGCCCCGCCCACGCTCCACCCACTCAGTGTCCGACACAACAAAGTGAGCAGGACTTGTAGCCCTCCGTCCCAAAAGCCACAGATTGTACTGTTTAGCAGTATATGCCACCCAAAAAGTCGAACTAAGCGTGTCTACATTGTCCCACTATGCCTTATATTGGTTCATAGCTGTGCAGACAGCAAAAGACCTCACAAACGCCAGTGCTTATGCAAAAATCACACTACTTTCTTTCGTCTCCCCCTCCCCCCCTTCCCACTTTTTGGTTTTGGTTAGAAAATCTTTGGATGTGCAGCAATACCCATAAAACAATGATTTGAAATACAAAGGACAAAATCATTCTGGACATTTAAATAACATAAAAAATCAAATAAAAACATCATACACTGCTTTTTTCCACAGGTCTCTGTGGGTGGACCGTTCGGATCTCTGGCAGTGTATTAGGCCTAGTACATGGGCCAAAGTGCCATCTAACATACAAACACAGAGGAATGGAAATTCATCAATATATCTACACTTCAGACATAAGGCTGTAAAATAAAATGAATGTCCATTTTTTTGTTTTGTTTTTTGTTTGTTTTGTTTTTCCCAAAAAAACCTACTATGTACAAATCTATATTTTCTACAAATACATAAATTAAAACATAGGTCAAGTGATACAAAAATGCAATTAAATTAATGGAAACCACAACACAGTAGTAGAAGAAAGTGAACGAATAGACACAGAATCACAGCAGTTGGTTTTACCCTGTAAAAAAGAATAGTCAAACATCCTTAGAGTATCGGAATAACACAAGGCTTTCATAAAAAATAAGCTTTTCCTTCCTGCAAGTTTCAGTCTGCTATCACAGAAGCTCGCCTTTGGGGACCAAAACAGAGCACTTTAGCCAAAACCATCAAAATAAATACTCATAAAGCTTTTTTTTCCCCCCGAAGTCACATCAACGATTACCAAACTAGTTCAGTTCTGCCTTAATCACATAAACTCTCTATACAACAGAACTGTGAAAATTTATTACTATGAGGTATTCAGATATTGGTAAAGACGTGCACGGCCTAATCGGTGGACACACCCACGGGTGACGTGGTGAGGGAGGGGGGGCGGGGGAAGTGGCAGATTTGGCGTTTAAAAGGGAGCTGGCAGGAGCTTTGGTTTGTCAGCAAGAGTTGGAGAAAGCAAGAGAAATTCCTTTGGTATGTTTTCATTGCATGGTTGCACTGGCAAAAGCACCACGGTGAGAGAGAAGAAATATTCCATTTTTTTTCTTCATCAGTGGCCCTTCCACAGGCTGAGGTATTCCGAGAGTTAAAAGGTGGGTGTCGAGAGGTCAACGGTGGTTTAACACTTTGGTTCAAGCAAGGCACTCGTCCTGTGAGTTTAACACATGTCTGCCGAGGGCGCTGTTACATGAGCACGGATGAGTGGTAGAGAGCATTAGAGCGAAGGAGAGGAGGAAAAAGGGGGAAAGGAGTGGAAACACACTATCTATCATTCACCTTATCATTCATTTAGGCCGTGCAAAGAGAACAAATCTTTGGTATTCTTTGGTATCATTACATTGATAAAAATTACGAATGGAAACGGACTGAGGTAGCATCTTTGGTTCACACTATAAATATCAGCAGGTCTTAACATGTTTTTTTGTCCGTTTTTTCTTCTTTTCTACATGAGGAAGCAGCGCTCTTTTATATATGCTTCGATGTTGTAATAGTTGGAAATACCAAATATATTTTTAAAGCTAAAACACACCACAAGAGACAACAAGGCCAGATATCTTGTGAGTTTGAGTGAGTCTATGATATGAAGCAAACACATCACCCTGCTTCAGTCTCCATAATGCTTTCTTCCTAGTTGTGAAATGCATAGAATGCGCTCACTCTCTCATACTGGAGTATTGGGTTCGGGCCCGGATGGGGACACTGCGATGGTGTTGATGGTTGATGAAGTGAAAAGGATGCATTAGAGAATGAAATAGCCTTCTATCGTGAGCTTAATGTAAAATGAACCCAATTAATCTAATATGACGGCACATGGCTTATGGGTTTGTGAAAGCATGCTGACAGCCACCAGTCAATCAAACATTTTTTTCTGTACATTAACATTCTAAGGATGAGAAATTTGATTGTATGCAATGAAAGTTTGAAATGAAATGTAACACAAAACAACCTGGATTTCCTCCTGCTTCCTCTAATGACAATTAACATGCGTGTGCATTTGCTCCAGACGAAGCTAATTATGACAAATGATGAAAACCCTGTGTTGAGTTTTTTCACCCAGACGTCGCTTCAGCCTCAATAAATGAGAGTCTGCAAAACTTATAAAAATTATTTCTACTTAAAAGCTGTGTTTGACTGATGGATATGGGTGTGAAACGGTGACAGGTGCTGGTTAGTGTAAGTTTATCTTTGGTTTTCAGCAACTGGCATTGAAATATTTCAAATGCAGGTTAAAGCTAGCAAAAATCTCCCTGAAATAATCACAAGAAAGGACTGAGGCAGGAATGGGGTGCGGGGCACAGGTGTGTCCTCACAGAGACATGTTTGGCTACTGATTGAGTTTGTTTTAGGACAAACGGGAGAAGGAATTATATGTTAAATGGCTACGGAATCCACAGTCCATATTACATTTACTGAGTTACCTGATTAGAATGGTCACAGGGGGTTTGTTAAAAGGAATACATATAGTCTGGCCTGATTGAAAACAAAACAAAACAAAACAAAATACATGTGTTTCTTTGGTTCTACCATCTGTGTTTGATAAGTAGTGAAGATGGCAAGTTCACATGTATTTTTAGGTTCCTATGTAACTTTTCCAACAATTAGGAAGAAAGCACTATCCTGAGGGTGACATTCAGGTAACCTTTGTCAAGATTCTACACCACCTGATTAGATTTGGCATCCCTGGCTAGATCTGGGATGCCAATAGAGGTGAATGTGTGACGTCAGGCTTTACAACCTCAATGACGTCGCAAAATCTGGAATCTGACATCAGAGTGAATAACAATCACTCCACGTTTAAGATAATGACCAAACACTGAACATGAGAAAAAGTCTTTGAAAGCAACCGACCACATGAGAAAGAAAAACGCAGGTTAGGGGAGTGTGTTGAGATGAGGAACGACCAGCGATTGAAGTGCAACCTTCTTCTTTTTTTTTTTTTTTTTTTTAGAATGTTTGGC
>NW_015547725.1:743473-750443 GCF_001515605.1 Sinocyclocheilus anshuiensis
CTTTTTTTTTTTTTTTTTTTTTGCAGAATGTCTGACATGAACGAAGAAAGTCCTAAATAGGCGTCAAAGCAGTCTTTGGTGTTTTTCTTTGGATATTATAAATATCGGTACTGTACAAGTTTTAAGGGCAAACGCTGTCTAAAATTGTCTCGTTTTCTTTGTTTAAAGCTTTTCCACCGAAGTTTTTTTTTCCTTTTTTTCCCATAATGCAGCCACTACTCCATCATGCTTTGGTACAAGTGCTGGAGGAGGAGGAGTTGGCCGAGTTGGAGCTGCAGTCATCCAGCCACTTATCGAGGCTCCGTCGACGCGCGTTCATGAAGAAATTGCTGACGGTGGTGAGCTCCAGGCCCAGCTGCTGAGAGATGGTGATTTGTAACTCTTTGGATGGGCGCTTGTTCTCTTTGAATATTGCATGTAAAGTCCGACGCTGGACATCAGTGAAGACCAGCCGGGACTTCTTGGAGATGCTCCCTCGCTCGCTTTTACCATGCTCCTGCTCCTTTCTCTTGCATGCTGAAAGAACAAAAGGTTGACATAAAAAAGTCAGACATAATTGCCTAACGACACAGACTCATATGTCATGACACGGTGTGAGTTTTTGGAAACACTTTATTTTACAGTGTCCTTGTTACATATTGCATGCACTTACTATAGTATTAAAAGGTAAGTTATGCATAATTACATGCAACTAACCCTAAACCAAACCCTATTCCTAACCCTAACCCTAGAGTAAGTACATATTGTCAATTAATATTACTCTGTACTTAAACATATACTTACAATATAACAAGTACATCTGAAAATAAAGTGTAACTGATTTACTGAAATGGTTCTTAAAGTAAATCAGTCAAAAACATGGAATAGACAAAACAAAACAGAAACACTGATGCTTTTTGGAGGGTTTTGTATTGTCATTTTCATGTTCACTAAAAAATGCTGGGTTGTTTCAACCCAATTTTGGGTCAAATATGGACTAACCCAACTGTTTGGTTAAAAAGCTAATTTAAAAATGTAACCAAAATTTAACCCAACAGTTGGGTTAGTCCATATTTCACTCAAAATTGGGTTGAAACAACCCAGCATTTTTAGAGTGTATATGAATAAAATCTCTGGAACTGTCCATGGTGCTTAAATACAACCACATGCATTGCAGATACACTATCACAACCAATATGATCACTTACTGCCAATGAAAAAACAAATAAACAAAAAAACACTTGTTTAAAGAAACTAAGCAGTCATTTTGAATAAAAAGGCCTACTGATGTTTTCTGTCTTTGTGCGCGTAAAATCCTAGTGGGCGGCATAACTGTTATTTAGGAAACCACAAGGGGGTGCTAAAAGACTGTGCGAAACCGCTTAAAAAGCATGTAGGGCCTATTTACTTGAACCGTCACACGCACACACGCGCGAACGAACATTTGGTCTACAGGCAATATTTCTTAAATAAATTTGTCATTAAAATGTAAATCACAGTTCTGCCTCTCAGTTCTATATCGTTCATTCACATCGACTTTTTTACATGCAGTAGCTTAGACAAGAAAAACTCATTTGAATATTTGATATTCATATGTTTTAAAATATTATTCAAATATTTATATTATTTAAATCCATTTTTAAATAAATATCCTAACAGTTTGTATTCGCCTATAGTGTATATCTTTATGATACAAAGAGGTATAACGTGAATAAACTAATGTAGAGTCTAGTCGTGTAAAAGAAGAACAAAACTATGCACGCGGGGTTTGAAACTTTGGGTAAATATTAACAAAAAGCAAATGAGTTTGCTATCATGTGTCATAAATCAAAACTGTGGCCATGCACAAGGCCACTTGGACGAGACCCACGCAGACTGCCAGGGAAATAACTGCGAACCTCTTTATCCTTCAGTACATTTGATCATCACATATAGGTGCTGTTTGTCTGCAAATCATTAGACAGGCGCCAGATAAGTCGGTCACTCATTTCACAGTGGCTTCAGCAACAAAACAGAACCATATACGCTCAGGCCAAAAAAGACGTTAGCAAACATTATTTAGGCTAACATATAATCATAGCATATGTAGCATAGCCTATGCAATTATAATAAAAGATGAGAAGTTCGGATTACGTATGCTATATATGGTATATGAATAGATATGAAATATATTCCGTTTCGTTATACTCCTATTTAGATGTACATCAACTACTGGTCTGTTACGCATTTTAGGATTTAATGATAATTTATTATTATTATAGTTATTGATTTAAAGTTAGTTATGGTGTTTAGCGAAGCCGCATGCACATTTGGGTTCAGATATAGTTTGAAAAGACTATATATAGCTACCTGAATAAAATGCTCTTGGCTTTTAGATGAATGTTTAGATCGTAAAATTAGACAATTTGTAATATATTATTTGATATACTTCCGTATTGATTCTTTGGCCAACTATTTTTTTATAAGAATACATTAATTTCTTTAAGACACAGAAATTATTACAGCAATTCAGTTTAGGTAAAGTTATTCCAAAAATAATGCCGATCGCAAAATTATTAACGACTATCAACGAAAAGCTTAAAGAATGTCATTTTGTTAAAATCAATGCTATTTTCATTTATTATCTTATTACAAAATTACGCAAATTCTAATTATTTAGGTATGAATAAAAAATATTGCATGTCAGTTTTCTGTTTCTTTTTCTAGTTTCACTTTTTCTAATAAAACTAGACTAGGATCACTTTTTAAAAAACAATATACTAAGTCCTCATCACAAGCAAACATATGCTAAAATATAAATATAAAGAGTTGAGGCAAAATACAGTTGAATATAGAAGCGTGAATGACAAATTCACGGCATAAAAATCACAAGTGTGTAAAAGAGCAGTGATGTGAAAGACTGCTGAATGGTCTACTGTCTTACATTACTAAGGAAAAGGAGAAGGGAACTGAATTTGAATAATCAATATACCAATTCTATATTTACCTCTCAGTAGGCCGATCACATACCCTCAACCATGTGTACTCAATCAATAATATACATCAGTGTCTGGAACCTTCACTAATTTCAATATAACTTCAATATAACAGGGGGAAGTCGTGGCCTAATGGTTAGAGAGTCGGACCCAAAGGTTGCGAGTTCGAGTCTCGTACCGGCAGGGATTGTAGGTGGGGGGAGTGAATAGTGAATGCTCTCGTCCACCTTCAATACCATGACTGAGGTGCCCTTGAGCAAGGCACCGAACCCCCGACTGCTCCCCGGGCGCCGCAGCATAAATGGCTGCCCACTGCTCCGGGTGTGTGTTCACTGTGTGTGTGTGTTCACTGCTGTGTGTGTGCACTTAGGATGGGTTAAATGCAGAGCACTAATTCCGAGTATGGGTAACCATACTTGGCCACGTGTCACTTAACTTTAACGGAATAAGAAAATAATCGCACTAAACCAAAAGAAACTAAATCTAACTGTAATGTAATTAGAAGTAATAATAATAATAATAATAATGCAAGAACAGATTAAACAGATGTTTTTTTTATAGCTTATTTCGACCAAAAGAAAAACAAATATACAACATATGAAAATACATTATGTGAATGTAAACATGTAAACAGAAACGTGAGGAAATAAAATGGTATGATGTAAATTCATATTTTGACCTTTACTATGAATGATACAAAAACGTGGAGCAAAAATCCATAACAGAGCAAGGCCGAATCTGAATCAAACAAAACCAAACAAACACCAGCCCAGCATCAGTGTACATATCGCATATGACTGCATAATACCCTGACATTGATATTAATAATAAAAACGAAACTTCGATACAGAGAAAAGAAATCGAGCGTAAGAGAGTAAAACAAAGAGTAAACGAATCAGTAGGCTATGTACAAAATCGAAGACAATGACACATAAAGAGAGAGCGTATGTACAATAGACAAAAAAGATTTTGCCATGAAAAGTATTTTCAGGAAAGAACATTTTGTTTCAAAGTATTTTCCCCATCATGTGCATAAATGAATTACTATGATATTTGTAATGACATTTATGATGAAGTGGTGCAAAAAAAGAGAGACACTCGCATTTGAGATGCTTTCTCTTTTTGTTCACTGCTGATTTTGAACGGATAAGTGGCCCCCAAAGCCGCCCGCCAATTGATTCTAATTCTCGTGAGGCAAATTAATGGAGCCTCAATCAGTTAATTAAGAAAACCTACACAGAGAACACGTCACTGGAGCTGGACAACAGATGAAGAGATCCAACAATGAGAAGACTGAAGAAATAAAACATGTCCCTTTCTTACAAACCCAAACACACACTGCGACACGTTTTCAGAGCCCATTTCAGTAGTGCGCACACATCGAACACGTTACGCACACTAGTTCAAAAACAAAAGATATCCACGAGACATGTGACTGGGTTTGGCCAAAACATGCAGTAGGCTAATGTTTCAAAAATAAAAAAGTCGATCAGTGGTCATAAACGTATTGCAAAGACAAGTGGACACTGGGACACTGCGTCCGTTTTCACGTAGATACAATGGGACTGTGGCCACCGAGGCTTCGAGACATTTCTGATCAAACTATTTCTGTTTGCCCCGCAGGCTGCATGTAAAATCACCATCAAATAGCCCAAAACAAACTAGCAAAACAAAACAAATCCATTGCGCTGGATAACCTTACCTAGGCGGTCAATATTATACATCGAGAAAGCTACCTCAAGTTTGAAGGTATCAGTAAAAATTAAAGTAGCACAACAAGCACGGAATAAAATCACACAACCTAAAAAGTAAGCTAAGTAGGAAACCTCCAAAAAGCGTCGCAAAACCGAAGAATGCTGGTCACTCGTGAATTACTTTTGAAGGAAATTAAATGAGAGTGATTTACTGAGGATAAGAGAAGTGTATTACCTATTGTTCTCTCACCTGCGAGCCTGAGCGCGGACATTCTCTGGAACTCAGGCTCCTGCAACCATTTCCACATCCTGCGGAAGGTTTCCCGGCCAGACTTAAGTTTGCTCCAGGGCTTAGGGTTCCGGAGCAGGTCCGAAAGCGTCCCTTGCGAGCGGCACAGTACCCTCTGGGCGAAGATAGCCTGCGGGATGCTGTATCTTTTCAGTTCCGTGGTGATCCTCTGTGCCACTTCTTTGGTATTGACCTCTTCCATCTGTCCCGAACTGCTGCCGTTGTTGAGCTGCGATCCGGGCGCGGATGAGTGGTTCTGCTCCCGAGTGGAGCCCAGCACCTGCCCGTGGCCCTGGACGTTGAGATGGGTGTGCGGATGATGGTGGATGCCGTTGATCTGCACCATGCTCGCCGAAGAAGCGCTCATGTGCTGCTCCCCGCATCGAGCCAACATCGCGGGGTGGTGTGCCTCGAATCCGTTGGGTGTGAGCATCTTCTCGGCGGGCATGGTGGCTCCGGGGGGCGCGTAGGGCGCACTTCTTTGGTATTGACCTCTTCCATCTGTCCCGAACTGCTGCCGTTGTTGAGCTGCGATCCGGGCGCGGATGAGTGGTTCTGCTCCCGAGTGGAGCCCAGCACCTGCCCGTGGCCCTGGACGTTGAGATGGGTGTGCGGATGATGGTGGATGCCGTTGATCTGCACCATGCTCGCCGAAGAAGCGCTCATGTGCTGCTCCCCGCATCGAGCCAACATCGCGGGGTGGTGTGCCTCGAATCCGTTGGGTGTGAGCATCTTCTCGGCGGGCATGGTGGCTCCGGGGTGCGCGTAGGGCGGCAGCCCCTGCTGGGAGTTGTGAATGCCGCTCAGTCCGGATCCAGACAGCGGCGATAGGCTCTGTCCCATGCTGGCCACATCCTTGTGGTAGGGAGAGTAGAGGTTGTTAATCGGGGCCAGACCCCTATCGTCCCTCATCAAGGTGAAGCTCCCGCTGACGTTCCCCGGGATCCTTTGGTGCGGGTGATGATGGTGGTGGTGGTGATGATGGTGGTGCGGGAATTTGTCGGAGACGGTGGAGATGGGCGGTAAGGGCTGCAGCGGGGTGAGGGTGGTGTAAGAGCTGCTCATGCTCATCCCGGGGGGAGCGTCGCACGCCATGCTCATGGCCGGGTGCAGGTGCGTGGCGAGCCCGGGGTGCTCCGGGGGCCGGTGGTGATGATAGTCGCCGCTGTCCAGGATTGATGCCATGCCCATGGAGCGCGCATGGGCTGACAGACTGCTCCGATGGCTCCTGTCTCCGGTCATGAAATCCGCCGCGCTTAGGACCGGTTCATGGCTCACTCCGTGCAGATCGCCAATGTTCTCCATCGACAGCTGGGCGTTCATTATACGTGCAAGCGTGTGGACAAATCATCTATCTGATATAGCGGAGCAGTGTACACAGAATTGCTCTCATTGGAAAAGTTCTGTTGTTATCTTGATTAATTTTCTTTGCGTTCTTTTCTGATTTTTTTTCTTTCCTTTTTCGGTTTTATAAAGTTTTGTATTTTTTTTGAAATGTTATGGCCCCCGTCCCTTCAGTAGTGCATGGTGTCGGTGTGCTCGCGTCCTTCGCCATCTCTTGCCATGTCTGCTGTTGATTCGCACACTGCTCCGTGCTGCGGCTGCCGCTCCGCTTGGCCGCGCATGCGCGCTGATCGCGGCTCCTTGGACGTCACATATTAAGGAAGTTGCACCCCAATTGCTATTAAATAGGAATGCCTCCTCCTGGATGTATAGCATAACCAACCTCACACAACTGTTATACCGAGAAAATAATAATAATAATAATAAATAAAATTGAATGAATCGAATGGAATAAAGTGTTATGCTGATTTATTAGAACAGGCAGATGACCATATTAAGTCTCATTATCGGCGTGAATAATTCATGAATAAATGCAATTAGTTTGGCAGAACCTCCTTAATGCGATGGGTGTAAAAACAAACTTCCGGGTTCACCTGGGGGCTTCTGCTTGCATTAATATGCATGTAAATTATAGTTCTTGCTCCAAACTTCAGAGAAATGTTTACATACATGCACATATGACTGCACAT
>NW_015547725.1:750453-769815 GCF_001515605.1 Sinocyclocheilus anshuiensis
TAAATATTTTTTAATAAAAAAAAAATGACTGAAGTATACAGATTGCTGAATGTAAGTCACTCTGTACCATGTAGAGATGGGGTGTTTGTTTTTTGGGGGGGATCTAGGACAGACGGATTGGTAATAGGCAGAGAAAGGCTGGACAGATGTTTCTATTGTTATGCTATTAAGAGTAACGAACCAAGCCATCAGGAGTGTGTCCCGCTTCCGCGGCCTGGCAGTATAATGACACAGCACATTACGCTTCATGGGTGAACTTCATTCTGCACACAAATGAATGGGCAAAACCCATTTATATATCAAATCAATGTTACAAACATACGTTTGTTTATACAGTTATGGATTTTACTGAATACATATCACACACGCACGCACGCACGCACGCACAAAACGTGTCAATCCGACTTTACAAAATACAGTTAAAAGTTCACACACACACGCGCACACACACACACACACACACACACACACATATATATATAGTCTATATACACACAATTAATGCAGACTGTGTAAAGGATAGGAGGCAGATACAAATCTAATAACATAAATCGCCCATGCTGAATACAGAAGTTTTTAAAATAACAAAAAGAACCAATACAGTTTTTGTCGGCAGGACAACAATACCAAGGCAGTTACAAGATCCCCCTACCACTCTCCCCACACATACATTAAAGAGATATCACTTTGCACGACTTCACATTGTTTATAGTTAAAAATCGACTCCAAAAAGTCAGTTTCATGTCCAGTCAAGCGAGAGAAGAGGATAACTGGACAGCTAGGAGCCCGGCGAAAGCGTCCAAGCCCGGGTGGGGTGACAGCTTGCAGTGGTCAGTCCTGGGGCCCCCAGGCCTGGCCCCCCGCTCGTGCGCATAGGGGACATGTCAAAGGTGACGCTTCAAGACTCCTGAAGCTAACAGCTGCGGGGGAGGGAGAGAGATTAACTTTTTCAGACTTTTCCTAGTTTCTTAGGGACCTGCTTAGTGACAAAACACACATACATCTGTCAGGGTCAAGAACAATGCCATCCGGATTAACGAGTTAAGAAGAACAAGAAAAAAGAGAACAAGTTAAATTATAAAATTATATTAGAAGTCAACTCGGATCACCTGTGAGGATTTGACAAGTGGTTAACGTAGCAAGAGGTGAATGATAATAATAATGATAATGATAATAATAATACCAACAATAATAGTGTTGTTGTTGTTAACTGCTGAAGGCAATCGTAATTAAAATCTTCAGAAGTGAAACAACATTGTCAGCTGAAATATAAATAGAAATAATACAAGTACATATTTTGCCGCTCATTATGAATTCAGGAATTTACAGTGGTAACAAACTCTTTGGCTCACGATGCATTTATTTTTACATAAAAAATGGCAAGCCGTACAGTGCAGGTCACAGACTTTGCATTATCACCATCGACCATTAATTTGATGGAAAAGATCGTATTCAAGCACGAAATTTAGCAGCCAGCCACATCTGCGCACATTCTCATAGTGGTCGATATTTTTCATTCGCACTCGTGTCTCCGTGACGTGCGCAGCGGTGTGTGTGTGATGGAGGGTTATTCTGTTGAGGCCTAGGCGTCTCTCCTTGCCTATGAACCAGAGTTTGTATTATCTTTGAACTGTATACAGCAGTGGTGGACAGATTAGTTATAAACATTAGCAAAATAACGTGTATATATCTTAGAAATCAATCTCACAAAAAGGTGCATGGAAAAAATGTAAACTACAGTAATCTAAGTTTACAAATATCAAATTATATATTCTCATAATTGTTTATCTAGAATTATATGTGAAACCGACGATGTTTGACGAATATAGCCTACAGTTATAGTGTATTGATTAAACGCATAAAAGTAAAATTATAGGCTATTCATACAAAATTCACACATTAAAATTCTCGAAGTAAGATTTCATAAGTTGTATTTTCACAGCGATTTATTCTCATTAAAGCATAAAAAGGTAACAAAAGAGACTGAAAATTCAGTACCAATGAAGCAAATATTGATTATAAAAAAGAGATCCTCCGTTTAACATTTCTTAATGGGGTATGTGCACTCACTCACAAAGAATATTCAATTATTTAAAGACTTTTGCCCCTGAACTTTGCCTCAAATCGTTAATTGGGCGCCTGTGTTTTTATATGTGGAGAACAGTTTTAGAGCCCCTTGACTTTAAATGTGAATCAAAGGCAAACCTCAGCACTAATGCCACTATATGAAACAAACAGAAGCACAGATCAATACAGAGTCAGATATTAACAAGACGGGTTGGTGGTAATTTATAAATAAATAGAACTGCAGTTTGTTTTTCAACATTTCAGTAATAAGCCAGCGATTTAAATGTGTACCCAAATAGCATCGTTCAAAAAAAAAGAAAAAAGAAAAAAAGATGTACGTTTTAAAATATCCAATACTGTAACATGTGAAGAAATTGGATTTTACATAAATGGCGATTCTCTCTATTATTTTAAAATATTATTTTTAAATATCTACTAAACGTTTTGTTATCCAATTTTCAATTATGCAGACATAAATTTGGAAAAGCTGCTTTGGTTCAAAATGCAACTGTTTAACTCTGAAGAAATAGTATTTTATTTATGAAATATTAATAATAATAATAATTGTTTCTGAGTAATAATATCCCAGTTCCAGAATTCTGGATCTTTAACGTTTATGAAAGGAAATATTACTATACTACAGATCAAATTAAAAGGAAACGAATTGTACTTTATGATCTCTAATAAGGCAAACCTCAGAAAAAGGCCTCTTATTAGATTGTCTAAGAAATAGATTATTGTTATCTGTAAAACTCACCGATCTCAGAGCGTTCTGCGCAGGGGATGATTGAAATATGCAACAATCGATTCTGGATTACATTAGCGGATCAGTTTAGTGAACAAGTATAATGAAAAGATACAATTACAGCAACACTTGGAATAAGTAACTGAAAGTGTTAATTGTTTTAAGAGGATAGTAGTTGGATATCATTTAAAACTAGTGTGTCCACCAAAGCAGTAACAAATTCAGCATGCCGATTTTAATTTTGTATTTTTGTATTTTTAATTTTTCCATTTCACGCGTGGAATCAATAAAGCGATTGAAACAATGTTTATCCTGTTTTCAATTGTCAAGCCCAGTACAATAGGAAGTCGAGATGTTGCATATAACTAATTTTTCAATTGGCACACGTTTTACAGAAAGCGATGAATAATAATAATAATAATAATAAAAAACAAAATCTGTAAGTAGGCTATAGATTTATAGATGTATGCCTATAAATAGGCTATGCATAACAGCTATGAAAGTCGGTTTGCTGTTAAAAAGCCAAATAATCTAATAAGATGTAACGTTATCATTGCCCTGTCTCAAGGACTAAATTTGGTCTGATTTTTTTATTGACCCGAAAATAACAGAAACATTTAGATTAAATTATTGTAAAGATGACTGACTGCTGTAATCCTGTTAAAATCATTAACCGAGTAATGCTCTGTACACTTGTTTGAGCATTTGTACAATACATTTATTTCTTTCAACAACCAGAGACTAGTTATTGTTCATGTTCAAATAAGAAGTGAATCTGAATCCACTTCCCAATTTATGCAACAAGTTTCTGTCATGCGTATGCATCTGTATCTTCAGGTTTACTTTGAGAAAAATTGGGGGGAAACAAAACTTTCCCTTTGGAGATGTCTTCAAGGTAAAATGATTCACAAATAATGTGTTCAAATTGTTTAATGCTTAAAAGTCTAAAGATGCACAAACTTCGATTTTATTTCTTTAGCTTTCATTTAAAATAATAAAATAGAGATTAAATACGCGTGTGTAGGCTACGTGTTTTAAAGAGCGAGAGAGTGAGAACGAGTGTGATAACAGTTGACATTATGATAACTTCATGTCAATATTTACAGAAGATGATAGAGCTTGCTCGTCTTGCAAACTCGTAATATACTTTGTTCAAAAATATGTGGCGATGGCACTGTTAAATCAGCTTATTAGATTTGGGAAGCATAAGAGAGAGAGAGCATTTCTCTCTTTTTTTACTAATATTTTCAAGTATACTCTCTAAATTACCTTCTGAAACTTACAGTAAGGTCAGGAGTACCGTGATAGTGTAAAATGGGCGGGCAAAGGCAGCCCTGAATCCAATCAGACAGCCTACATAAACACACGAGCCTTCACTTGATAATTAATTATCATAATTAATGAGTATAACAGCTGACCTTCAGTGCGTCAAATAGTTTGAGGGCAGCATCATGCTGTTTTCGATCTAATTATAATGGGGCAGTGAAACATAAACCTCTTAAAGTGCCCCATATTAAAGCACATATATAGCCTATCTGCCGCATTGCCTACACACCCCCCACTACAGTAACACAATTCAATGCATGAACGCAGTACTAAATAGATGCTAACATGATTATACTGTGTATATAAGTTTATGCGAATCATGGCATATGATTTACAGCACTGGGACAATTTGACAGTGCGTAAAACTGACCCCTGACTTTAACCTTGTTTTCAAGTTCAGTAAACTCCGCAGGACGCCAAATGTCACTGCATTCAGTAAAACAACATATACACTCATCATGCAGCGATACGTCCCGTTCTCTCTCTCTCTCTCGCTCTCTCTCTACACACACACATACACACACCTTCCCATGCTTACCGACACGATGAGCTCTTTACAACCGGATTTCAGTCCCATCCCCAAATATATGATCATTGCCAAACCATGCATATACATGTACCTGTAAGTTTTGCGTGTTATCCACAGTTTGTCATTGAAAGTGATAATTTGTTTTAGTGCATAATATGTTCAGTGTGCTCCGTAGGCACGGCGCTTCCTGCATCCATCCGGCGGGTCTCGTCCAGCAGCATAATCGCTTTTCCACCATTTCCATGATCGAATCTCAGCATCCACGGGCAAAAACTCCGTATCGGACGGTGTTGCTTGCTTGTCTCTCGGCTCTTGATTCTGCCTTATCCGTGCATTTAAAGATACGCGTGCATTTGAATAGCCGCACGAGCAGTTATGGATCCGGCGCGGGCTGCAAGGGAATCAGTATGCAAATTATTTCAGTAACAATCGAAATGTTCGATCTGCGCACTCGCCTCTCACTCGCTCTCTCTCTCTCTCTCTTTCACATTCATAGCCCTCTTAAAGCACATTTCTCTTAACACAACAGTGTGTTTTTTTAAACAAACATTAGCTGCATATTAAAAACAAAAAACTCTGTCAACATACTACTGATTATTTCAAATAAAATGCTGTTTAAAAGTACTCGATCTGCTTTGGAATGTGTGAACACAGCAGAATGTGTTTAAAATGTATTTAGATATTTTAAAACATGTATTCAATCATATATTTATTATAAAGAGAATATAGTACAGCACAGATTCAAGGATATGCAAATAGATTATTGTAAAACAGTGCACGTACGCGAACAAGAACAGCAAAAGATTTAGCCTTAAATACAATATCCCGTATTCCTAATACCATAATTCTATTGGTATTTTCTGTTAAAATCCACTAATTTGTTAAGAAAGACATAAAACAAACAAGCAATAAAATGCATTTACAACTACATAAACCATAACAGGATTTGCGGATTATTTCTGACGTCCTTTAAAAAAAAAACATTCTCAAAATTTGATTAGAATTACATATAACCCCTATATTTCTGAAGCAGTCATCTGCCCTATAATCAATAGGTACTGTGTGATTAATGTCTATCTGTTTATCTTTATTTTCTTTATTAACAGGAAAAATGCGGTTGTAGTTAAAAAGAATAAACATGATTACATTTAATAGGCTATATAAAATCTAAAATTGCTGAATGTATTGAAAACATGCAGCAATGAGATGTTGCATATAACAAATTTTTCAATTGGCACACGTTTTACAGAAAGCGATGAATAATAATAATAATAATAAAAAACAAAATCTGTAAGTAGGCTATAGATTTATAGATGTATGCCTATAAATAGGCTATGCATAACAGCTATGAAAGTCGGTTTGCTGTTAAAAAGCCAAATAATCTAATAAGATGTAACGTTATCATTGCCCTGTCTCAAGGACTAAATTTGGTCTGATTTTTTTATTGACCCGAAAATAACAGAAACATTTAGATTAAATTATTGTAAAGATGACTGACTGCTGTAATCCTGTTAAAATCATTAACCGAGTAATGCTCTGTACACTTGTTTGAGCATTTGTACAATACATTTATTTCTTTCAACAACCAGAGACTAGTTATTGTTCATGTTCAAATAAGAAGTGAATCTGAATCCACTTCCCAATTTATGCAACAAGTTTCTGTCATGCGTATGCATCTGTATCTTCAGGTTTACTTTGAGAAAAATTGGGGGGAAACAAAACTTTCCCTTTGGAGATGTCTTCAAGGTAAAATGATTCACAAATAATGTGTTCAAATTGTTTAATGCTTAAAAGTCTAAAGATGCACAAACTTCGATTTTATTTCTTTAGCTTTCATTTAAAATAATAAAATAGAGATTAAATACGCGTGTGTAGGCTACGTGTTTTAAAGAGCGAGAGAGTGAGAACGAGTGTGATAACAGTTGACATTATGATAACTTCATGTCAATATTTACAGAAGATGATAGAGCTTGCTCGTCTTGCAAACTCGTAATATACTTTGTTCAAAAATATGTGGCGATGGCACTGTTAAATCAGCTTATTAGATTTGGGAAGCATAAGAGAGAGAGAGCATTTCTCTCTTTTTTTACTAATATTTTCAAGTATACTCTCTAAATTACCTTCTGAAACTTACAGTAAGGTCAGGAGTACCGTGATAGTGTAAAATGGGCGGGCAAAGGCAGCCCTGAATCCAATCAGACAGCCTACATAAACACACGAGCCTTCACTTGATAATTAATTATCATAATTAATGAGTATAACAGCTGACCTTCAGTGCGTCAAATAGTTTGAGGGCAGCATCATGCTGTTTTCGATCTAATTATAATGGGGCAGTGAAACATAAACCTCTTAAAGTGCCCCATATTAAAGCACATATATAGCCTATCTGCCGCATTGCCTACACACCCCCCACTACAGTAACACAATTCAATGCATGAACGCAGTACTAAATAGATGCTAACATGATTATACTGTGTATATAAGTTTATGCGAATCATGGCATATGATTTACAGCACTGGGACAATTTGACAGTGCGTAAAACTGACCCCTGACTTTAACCTTGTTTTCAAGTTCAGTAAACTCCGCAGGACGCCAAATGTCACTGCATTCAGTAAAACAACATATACACTCATCATGCAGCGATACGTCCCGTTCTCTCTCTCTCTCTCGCTCTCTCTCTACACACACACATACACACACCTTCCCATGCTTACCGACACGATGAGCTCTTTACAACCGGATTTCAGTCCCATCCCCAAATATATGATCATTGCCAAACCATGCATATACATGTACCTGTAAGTTTTGCGTGTTATCCACAGTTTGTCATTGAAAGTGATAATTTGTTTTAGTGCATAATATGTTCAGTGTGCTCCGTAGGCACGGCGCTTCCTGCATCCATCCGGCGGGTCTCGTCCAGCAGCATAATCGCTTTTCCACCATTTCCATGATCGAATCTCAGCATCCACGGGCAAAAACTCCGTATCGGACGGTGTTGCTTGCTTGTCTCTCGGCTCTTGATTCTGCCTTATCCGTGCATTTAAAGATACGCGTGCATTTGAATAGCCGCACGAGCAGTTATGGATCCGGCGCGGGCTGCAAGGGAATCAGTATGCAAATTATTTCAGTAACAATCGAAATGTTCGATCTGTGATCTGCGCACTCGCCTCTCACTCGCTCTCTCTCTCTCTCTCTTTCACATTCATAGCCCTCTTAAAGCACATTTCTCTTAACACAACAGTGTGTTTTTTTAAACAAACATTAGCTGCATATTAAAAACAAAAAACTCTGTCAACATACTACTGATCATTTCAAATAAAATGCTGTTTAAAAGTACTCGATCTGCTTTGGAATGTGTGAACACAGCAGAATGTGTTTAAAATGTATTTAGATATTTTAAAACATGTATTCAATCATATATTTATTATAAAGAGAATATAGTACAGCACAGATTCAAGGATATGCAAATAGATTATTGTAAAACAGTGCACGTACGCGAACAAGAACAGCAAAAGATTTAGCCTTAAATACAATATCCCGTATTCCTAATACCATAATTCTATTGGTATTTTCTGTTAAAATCCACTAATTTGTTAAGAAAGACATAAAACAAACAAGCAATAAAATGCATTTACAACTACATAAACCATAACAGGATTTGCGGATTATTTCTGACGTCCTTTAAAAAAAAAACATTCTCAAAATTTGATTAGAATTACATATAACCCCTATATTTCTGAAGCAGTCATCTGCCCTATAATCAATAGGTACTGTGTGATTAATGTCTATCTGTTTATCTTTATTTTCTTTATTAACAGGAAAAATGCGGTTGTAGTTAAAAAGAATAAACATGATTACATTTAATAGGCTATATAAAATCTAAAATTGCTGAATGTATTGAAAACATGCAGCAATATAAATCTTGCAGTGCCTCTGGCCATAACCTATAATATTTATAATTCTGTAATAAATTATACTTTTTTTTTTTTTGGTGTGACTGGATGGCATTTGAGGAATCATATGGCTAAAGTACACCCAACAGAACAAACACACAGAGAGACAAAGACAACATTGAACTGTTACATGCATTTGAGCTTCATCTTGGAGTTGCAGGCCATCTGCCATTGAGATGGCTTTGAGGATGATGTGTCAAGGGTCACTAGCAGGGTTCAAATGGCAACCAATGGTCACTCCATTGGACCTAAATCCTCAGTTCCGCTTAATTTAATGCTGATGATCATCTTGAAAAACACACTTGTTTTACTAAATCATTTATATGAATACACTACATCTTAACTTAACCAATAACACAACCATTTCCCCAATCTTACTGCATGCAAGGATTGAGAATTGCTAAGGTAGCATCCAAATTTGGCTTTAGGGTAAATTTATAGCCCACACACACTGAGCAATGTCTGAATTATTCAGATTTGGTCACTGAGCTGATACCGGTGCTGTTTCTGAACCACAGTGCGGTTTCCGAGCAGACCAGAGCTTGTTGATAAATCAGGCTTTGGCCATGATAACCTTTCATCATTAATATTTAATTAACAAGAGGCAGCTTGGTGCCTGAGCTGTACAGAGACTTAATTTAGCAGCTCTGTCCAGCCTTACAGGCAATGGCACTGTTCAAGAACATTTACCTAAATGCCTGAAGTATATTAATAATTGCGTTAACTGATAGATAAATAGATAGATAGATAGATAGATAGATAGATAGACAGATAGATAGATGATAGATAGATAGATAGATGATAGATAGATAGATAGATAGATAGATAGATAGATAGATAGATACTCATTGATCTGTTGACTGAGGTTCACTTTAGTGTGGACAATATTTTCAGTAACATTGGGAGGGTTATTTTGAAAAGCATGGCCTCAGGTGAGTGAATCTGGTGTTCAGACGCACACAGTGTCTGCTGGAAAGAGATTAAAGAGGCTTCAAAGCCATCTGACTACCATTTATAGACATATTGACACACACAGAGTATAGATCTGTTTAGTATAACCTTCATTAGTGAAGACACTATCTCAGCCACTGCTGTGAGCTATGCGTAATGTGTCAGAGGTATAGCACACATACTTACTCATGTGCACATACCTAAATGGACAAACCTGTTTGATTTCCCGCATTTCCTGTGATAATCTGAGTAAGTTCCTGGATTAATTGCAACAGTTAATATGACAAAAAAGGAAATCTTGCTTAGATTTCCTAGTTGATTTTTACTCAAGAAAAAGACCCCATTATCTCACATGATGCCTCTAGACATCTCATTAACATTAATCTGTGCTCAAATTTGTCAGGATACCTAAGTATGTAATTAAAAGTCAAATGACGGGACAAGAGGAATAATTTATTCTTTTTGACAAAGTGAATAAGGATATTTTTTCATTCCCTCTCACAGCAGAGCACTCGGAAACCACAGAGCATTCCTGTGTGCCAAAAGTGTTTAGAAAATCAGTTTTCCAAGCAATTACCTACAAAGCCCTGGAGATAAATTATCACTCGGTCGCTCGCCTGCATGCAGAAACTTTACTGCTGAGAAAACGAGACTCTGACGGATCTGTCATCGGTAGCACACATCCTCAAATTTATGTGAGTGTTCTGCCCACAGGTGTCTCTGAGCAAACCCTGTTAAATGCTGCTATCAAAGCACTCATTGTTCTCCATTGTTCAACTAATCTGTGTGGTGGTTAAAGCATTACTAAAACAACTAGTGGCAGGTAAACACACGTATCACTGCAAGAAGTAAAAGTTTCTCACTCTCAGGGGGGCAACTGCTTTTGTTAGCTGCCAAGTCTGAGAAATACTCCATAGCTTATATTTCAGTCAAAAAAATAATAAAACGCATAGGTTTGATATGGGAAGTTCTGTCATGATTTGGAAATTACATTTAAAAATAAGATTTTTTTTGGTGTGTGTGTGTGTGTATGTGTTAGATTCCAAATTATGTTTTTATAAATTCCATTAGCAATCTTACATACATTCTTTAGGGTATAATGACTGTATGCATACAATAGTTATATCAAAAAGCACACATTTCTACATGATGAATAAATTAATATATATTATACTAAAATACTAAAACTTATTTTTATAATACATGTGTGTATTACATGATGACAGCTTTGTCTGAGGAACAGACTGAAATTTAAGTCATTATTAATTGAAAATCCTCCTCTCAGCCAAAGTTCTCATATTAAATATGGCACTTATCGAACTAGGTTCTTGTGTATCTTGTAACCAAAAAGTCATCAATGTCAAACTTGATGTCTAACTTCACCATACTTCATCTAAAATGTGCATTAAAGATGAGGACATTACATAAACAACAAGGGAAATCAGTACTGGCTTGCGTTGCCACCTTGTGGACAACCAATTAGTGCAAAAAAGAAGAAAGATAAAGGCGCATGTGCAAGCTGAGAGTACAGAGTAAGCTGTTAGAAAAAACATGCTTGATGTCCCAGTTTAAAGGCTACATCCTTCGAAGGCTGCATTCGAAGACCAGATGCGTGACAGCAGCACGATGAAGGCTGTCCCATTTCAAAGGTTTCTTCAAATGTGGCCTTGAAATACGCCCTTCATTTCCCGGGCCACAAAGGATACAACTATTGGATCCTTCACAGCCCAGACGATTCCAAGACTCGTGGGCCAATGATGACAGAAAATGCTGCATTATACTTAGGTACTGGGTTTCAACCAAAAAACAACAACAACAAAAAAAACAACAACATTTTTAGTAAATGTTGACTTTTCCTACAAAGATGCACTTTTATAGATATTTTATACTTTTTATTATGTACATAAATGGCCTAAAGTGAACATTTTTAGACATGCTGCGAAGCTTGTTTTGTTTTCAGACAGTTGAAACGCATCGTAACATATCGTCCATCCCATTTAACAATGCTCGGTTCGATCTTTGCAGACTTTCGAAGTCCACATCCTTCAAAAGATGCAGCCTCTGAATTGGGACACAGGTAAAGACTTTCGAAGTAAGACGAGACACTCATATTTCCATGGATGGGAGAAAAAGCAATGCGAAATATGGAGGAATAAGTACCGCCTTCTAAATATAACAGCCAGTCACCAATTAATAAAGTCATTGCATCACCACAAATGCTGTTAGAAGCTCTGGTTGCCATAGAAACATCCAATGTCCTGAGGTGCACGCTTTGGACTGAACATGGGCCTTGGCTGAAATGTATGTTTTTATAAACACTATTTGAGCATAAGAAAGAATGGGTCAGATTCTGTAGCTGGTTTGAAATATGTTCTTCCAATGTGAGTGTGGTATACTCTAAAAATACGAAATACACTTTTGGGATTTACAATGCTTCAGTATTTATTTTGTTTGAATGTTGATTTAGAATGCTAAGTTGTGGAGAAATTTGGGAGATGAAAAGAAACCCATCATGATTCTCAAAATAAATATTAAACAAACACAACAAACGGATTTACAGGCTATTCACAATTAGCACGTTCAAACTAAAGGATTAATACATTAACAAATTTGGTTCACAACTACACACATCCCCCTGCCCCTTAAAGATAAACAGAACTTTTGTGTTCCATCAAAAAATAGCATCATACAGATTTGGAATTACATGAGGGTAAGAAAGACTTTGGGTGTTTTTTGGGTGTACTTTTTTGTTGATCTTTGTTCATTTTAGCCTCTGCATTCAATGTTTAACAATGCATTATGATATAATGTATTCTCAGATCTTAAATCATCATCACAAATTAGATATTACGTTTCATTTTATAATAAACTATAGAATAGTGTGTAGAGAGTTAAATGATACTGCAAGTCGTGCATCCCTGTGAGACAGAGAGATGTATGTCGCTCTCTGAGACTGAGGCACACATGCACAGCTTGTGTGTCTTTGTGCCAAAGAGATGTTATTTTTCCCAGAAGGGATGATAAAGCCGATCGATACACGCATACCAGCCTGCAGGCATTCGGTCTAGAGTCCACTGAAATATCGAGGTGGACCAGCATGTCTGGATCAGCACTGTGACAGAAGCAGCTCTGTAAAACATTCCAATGAAGAAATATCACAGAATCTTTACATTCTAGAAACAACTGCATTAAGCAGAAATAATTTATTAACATTTTTATAATGCCCTAAACCAATAAATAACAACGTGCAAGATCGTTTGTTGACTTGCGGTTATGATTGAATTAAAGTGGCTGTTGCAGGTCTGTGTTGTTTTGTATGTTGAAGGATTCTGATTTGAGCTTTTGCTCTTAATCTTTAATATGGTCAGACTGCAACATTTCAGTTCAGGTAATTGCATTTTTTAGAAATATACTCGGTTCTCAGAAACCAACTAGACTGGCAATTGAAACAGCATAGCTGGCTGTTTATGTGTGAGTGTCTTTGGGCTGTTATTTTGAAGAAAGGATTCCATTAAATTGGTATGAATGAATCTATTTTGGTTAGAAATGTGAATTCAGTATTTTTGGTAAGACGTCTGGGATGAGTGAGTTTTGGATAGCTTTTGTTTTTGGATAGTTTCAAGGCAAGTTTGAGATGAGTTTGGAATAAGGTTGGTTGGGATAAGTTTGAGGGTAAATTGGGATGATTTTTGTTTTTGAGATTACTTTTTATTTTGAGGTAAAACCGTACAGAGTTTGGAGAATGAATGGAGCTTGAGGTTTGTTTTGGATATGTTTGAGTTTTTTGGATAGTTTTGGGATAAGTTCGGTATAAGTTTTGGCTTAGTTTGAGATGTTATTTTTATTTTTATTTGGATTTGTTCAGGATGAGTGTGGGTTGGGTTTGGCCTTATACTTTAACAATATTGTTTGTAAATGAAGTTCAGAATGGATGTGAAAAGATATCTATCTGCAGAGAAACTGTATTCATCACCAGAACGACCAACCTGTGGCATTTCTTTACCAGCCCATTTCTTTGTTCGTTAGTGCAGCATCATTTATTGTGGCTCTGATGCAACTACACCAGAAACAACAAATAAATCTCTCACAAAAAGTCCATGTAACCCCCTTTGTGATTATCTATCATGATGCCATGGCCAATAAAAAGGCAAAACACACACTGAAATGCTGAGCGAGTGGAAGTGACCCATCTATTTCCTGCTGTCCCTGCGGTGCTCTGTCTTCCTGCCAGCAGAGTGCTTCCTTCTGATTACACAATCACACATCTAACAGCACTCATGAACCGCATCTCCAGAGATGCTAATCTCTGAAAGTTCTAGAGCAATTCAGTTCTTCACAGCAAGTCTTCAAATCCCAAGTCTAGAGATGGCCTATTACATCCATGAGAGGAAAAAGTTGTAAATACAAATGGTCATGCTTAAACACAACCCAAATCCAAAAGCCTACCTCATGGGTGTCCAAACCTGTTCCTGGAGGGCCACTGTCCTGCAGAGTTCAGCTCTGATCCTAAACCAGCTAATCGAGGTCTTCAGACTTCTAAGTGTGTTGGCGCTGGTTGGAGCTAAGACCTGCAAGATGTTGGCCCTCCAGGAGCAGGATTGGACAGCTCTGGCCTACCTAAATGCAACATGTATTTGTTATACATCAGCAATTTGTTCCAGGTTACCCAACTCAACAAATAATTTTACTTTTAATATTTAGATGATAAATCAAAATTTTAAGTAAATTTATCAAAACCTGAATGTGGGTAATTTCCATGAACAAACAACATTTTGAACAAAAAGCAGAGAAAATCGCACTTTTGTCAAAGACTATGTCTGGATAGGGTTCATAATGGTGATTAAAACATAGATGGAGTAGATCACTTCCATCGACACCCCCAAAGCTTACACAGTCCTATACCACCACTTTCCAGGTCATCATTATGTTAGGTAAAATTAGCCAGTTTTGATTTATATGCTGTAAAATGTTTGATGATCACGTTATTTTACATATGCATCTGCTTACTACAGTTGATGGCTTGTTCCTGCTTCTTCTTCTCCTGTGTTTGATCCAGAGATTTAGTACTCTTTCAGAAGATGTGTAATAGCGCCACCTACCTGTTATATGCATATAACAGTGAAAACACCAAAAGCTGGAAAATTCTGTCAATGGTGGGGAAGTGTTGTCTCATAAATGAAAGACAATTCTGTCAGTGGCAGGGAATGAGTTAACATGTTAGGCTGTTTAACCATTCAGAGGAAGGCATTCATAGTGTTACAGAATCAGAGTGATTACATTCTTCTGGAAGAAGCGTATATATGTCTTACTAAAGACCATCACCCTGCACACAGTGATCGACTTGTTTTGAAAAAACAAGAAAGAGAAAAAAGAAAAAGAAAAAAAAAAAACACTTCACCTGTAAAAACACTGTGTATATACACTTCACCTGTAAAAACACTGTGCATCATAGTGGACAATATGCTGTTTTGTTCAAGAGACTATAGGGACTATCCAATTAAAAACAATGTGTGTTTGTGTGCTGAGGAGCAGGTTCCCATCTCCTCTCTTCTCCTCTACCACCTCTGTAGAGATAAGCTCTTTTCAATGTAGTGTGACTTTGAAATCAGGGTTGTGACCTCTTTGCTCCACCTCCCACAGAGTGAGCTGAGAGTGTTAACATGTCCAGAGTGTTTTCATGTATCCTTAGCTCCAACTGTGGGGAAATTCTTGACTCAGCTCAATTCAAGTACAGATATCTAGAGCTTGCGTACATTAAGAGCTTGCATTGACAAATCTGGTGACACGGTGACTCAGTGGCACTGTTGCCTCACAGCAAAAAGGTCCTGGGTCCTGGGAGTCCTAGAGCCAGGAGGTCTTTCTGTGTGGAGTTTGCATGCTCTCTCCATGTCTGCATGAGTTTTCTCCAAGTGCTCTGGTTTCCCGCACAATCCAAAGAGATGAATTGGACACTATAAACTGCTCATTGGTGTGAATGTATTTGTGAGCCCTGTAATGGACTGGCCATCCGTTCACGGTATCACCTGCCTGTGGCCCAAGATGCTGGGATAGGCTCCAGCCCCCTGTGACCCTGAAGAGTGTAAAGTGGAAAATAAACAGAGGAATACGAGGTAGCTGAAGTTGGTGAGTAAATGATGACAGGATTTTCATTTTTTGGTGAACTATCCATTTAAAACCTTTATGATTTAAGATGTGTGCACTATGCATTGAATGTGTAAAGAAACACAAATTTTCACAAATTTCCTAAAAATAGTTTTTTCAGAAACAGGAAATTAACATGAATACATATAAACAAATAACAAATAATAATAATAAAGCCATGAACTGAAATAGTGAGTGAATGAAAAGAGGGTGAAGGTATAGAAGGACAGCATTAGATAACAAGCTTGCATGAAAAGAATCAGGCCTATATGACTGACTCTTTCTGGTCCTCACACAGTGAAATTAAATCATTGCTGTGCTCAGAGATGCTCAAGGGTCATGCTACAGTAATCTGCTGCATTTACAGCGACCCAGAGAGAAATGAAAAGACATTATTTGCAATCAGAGAGCGATAAAAAGACAGGGGGAAACAGAGAGTGCACACACATCAGAGAGAGATACATACCTGCTCAAGAGATACAAGTCTTTTACTAAATCTCTCTACAAAAAATATATTTTTTATTAAACTTTACAATCTTATAATAACCATTATAACACACACCACAATATTAGAAAAGTCCTTAAAATTAAGTAAAATTAAAGATAAATAAATACATAGAATTGTATATGTTTGTGAATGCTATTAGTGTATTTTTATGTATACTTTTGCCTATATGTGTGTAAGTGTGTGTGTAGAGATAAAATGACTTTAGCCCATATGATAGCATCTTTAAAATGGACAGCTGGTCACCCTGCTGCCCAATGACCTCTGCAATCAAGGTCACTTACCAGACCATAAGACACACACAGAAACACACACACACACACGCATGTTGTGTTTCCATGTTTTATGGGGACATTCCATAGGCGTAATGGTTTTTATACTGTACAAACTGTATGTGCTATTGCCCTACACCAACCCTACCCCTAAACCTACCCCTCACAGGAAACTTTGTGCATTTTTACTTAAAAAAACTCATTCTGTATGACACACACACACACACACACACACACACACTGACCAATGACAGTGCGATCATGAACAGATGTAGTGTACTGCAAAATTTTAGCTGAAATTGTCAGTAAATTGTAATTTAAAACAGATTTTTTTCTCAACTCAAGAACTCAAATCATGAATTTTTGTTGGTTGCCACAAAACTTGTATATAGGTTAGTTACATACACTAGCGTCCAACATTATATTATAACATGAAATGTTTCTTGAATGCTTTCTGAAGGATCATGTGACACTGAAAACTGGAGTAGTAGCTGATGAAAATTTATACCCCCCCCCCCAAAAAAAAACAAAAAAAAAAATCTATTAAATAGAAAAGTTATTTTTTTATTTCGCAATATTACTGTTTTTACTGTGTTTTTGAGCAAATAAATGCAGCCTTGGTGAGCATAAAATATTATATTATATTAAAATATTAATTACTTCAAACATATTAAAACAAAATACATAAATATACCATATATTATAGTCTATTATACACTATATTAAATTCAAATTCTGATTGCTGTAGTGCAAAAAACAACAACAACAACGTTTTATGAAAACTGTAATATCATTTTTATTTTTCTGTTGATTTTAAGTTGAAATTTGACGTTTGCATGTTTTCATAGGATTAGACTACAGTTTTTTCAATGTATAGGTGCCGTTACAAGCATCCCAGGTACTGAAAGGTGTTTATGCGTGATGTCTTGGCTCTGCTGCTGTGCTGATTTCAGAGGTACAGTCTGTGGTGGCTGATTTTAACATTACGCTGGTGAGTTGTGAGGTTTCATCAGCGTAATGGAGTGTGTGAGGGGAGTGTGTACTGCAGAGAGAAAGAAAGCATGCTGGCAGCAATCCTCGAGAAAATGTTGAGAGCTGCGAGCAGTGCTTCTTAGAACATTATCATTCCATCATATAGCAATCTTATACCAATGAGTAATGAACACTAATCACAAAAGATATACGCTTAAATCTTGAACACAATGTTGCAAAGAGTATTATGAAATATAACACACACACACACACACACACACACACACACACACACACACACACACACACACACACACACACACACACAGCGTCCTGCATCAATATATCCGTGCTTGACAGTGTAATACACAATGGCTTTTTAACTCAGCTGATTGATTACAGTAGCGATAAGGGATAGATTGCTTGATTGTCTATTCCAGAAACAGTGGCAGTGGAACTGCTGATCAATATGGTTCTTCCCTCAACATTCAACAGCACAAAACAATTAACATGTGGCCCGGGAAAGGGGGATGATGGGATACATGCAGTGCAAAATGGCAGCCTGCCATTTGGAAGATGCAGACTTCAGATTCTATCTCCAAATGGTGCTGGAGAATTTTTTAAGAGTCCAGGACAAGAGAATAAAGGACAAAAAAATAAATAAATAAAGAAGCACAGCATCTGCCGCCTGCAAAAAGATTTCAAAAAGAACTACACCCCAAAATTTAAATGTTGTTATATATTGCTCCAAAACTGCATAACTTACTTTCTTCAGTGAAACATAAAATAAGACTTTCATTTATTTATTTAATAATTTATTTTTGTCCATACAATTGTCACGATCTGTGCTAGGAGGAGCGCGGAACGAGGAACAAGGAGACGTGGAGTACATAAACAGTCTTTAATCCTGGGAATGACAGGGGAATTTCACAACATCCAATAAATAGAACCGACAAAGGAAGACTACACAGACTGGGGCTAATAAACACAGGGCAATCAGGGGAACACAGGTGCATGGAATCAATCAAATTAACATAATTAACACAAGGAGAAACTGGGTCACGGGGAGCAAAACACACACAGACAGTCCAGAACCCTAACAATTCGCCCCCCTCCCGGAAGGTGCGTCCTCGCACTGTAGAACAACAGGGGGGCGGGGGACTAAGGAGGAGGTTCCGGAGGAGGACGGACACCCGGGAGGGGGCCGGCAGACAGAGTCCAGGGAGGAGACAGGATGGGCTTGGAGCAGGAGGAGCCCAGCTGGACCCTGGCCACAGCCATAATGTCAGCCCACGGTGGAGCCGACGGAGGGAGGAGCCATGGAGGAGGAATGGCTGCCGACTCCAGGGGGCCGACCAACGGCAGAGGAGCAGGTGGTGGAGGAGCCCGAGGCGGAGACGGAGAGCCGATGAGCCAGGGCGACGGGGAGGATCCGGAGGTCCAAGGCGGAGCAGATGGCGCCGGCGACCAACGCGAAGATGTGGATCCAGGAGACTGCGTTGGAGCTGGAGCAACCGAGGACTGAGGAGGAGCCGAGGGGATGAAGGAGCCTGACGGTGCCGGAGGGACGGAGGGAAGAGGCGAAGCCAGAGGAGTGGAGTCCCGAGGCGCAAGATGGTCGACGCCAGACCAAGGCGGAGCCGGAGGGATGAGGGAGCCCGGCGGAGCTAGTGGCCTGCCGGGCCATGGCGGAGAGGATGGAGTTAGGAGCCATGGTGGAGCCGACGGGCCGAGGCGGAGTCCGGGGCTTAGAGGTTGGAGGCGGAGTCAAGGGAAACTCCAGCCATGGCGACGCTGGAGGATGGCAGTCCCGCAGAGCTCGCACCGCATAGATGGTGGGCTGCGGGCGAGCAGAGGGGCTGCCAGACGACAGTGGAGGAGGAGGCAGGAGCGGGGGGGA
>NW_015547725.1:777899-787189 GCF_001515605.1 Sinocyclocheilus anshuiensis
ACACACACACACACACACACACACACACACACACACACACACACAAAGCGTCCTGCATCAATATATCCGTGCTTGACAGTGTAATACACAATGGCTTTTTAACTCAGCTGATTGATTACAGTAGCGATAAGGGATAGATTGCTTGATTGTCTATTCCAGAAACAGTGGCAGTGGAACTGCTGATCAATATGGTTCTTCCCTCAACATTCAACAGCACAAAACAATTAACATGTGGCCCGGGAAAGGGGGATGATGGGATACATGCAGTGCAAAATGGCAGCCTGCCATTTGGAAGATGCAGACTTCAGATTCTATCTCCAAATGGTGCTGGAGAATTTTTTAAGAGTCCAGGACAAGAGAATAAAGGACAAAAAAATAAATAAATAAAGAAGCACAGCATCTGCCGCCTGCAAAAAGATTTCAAAAAGAACTACACCCCAAAATTTAAATGTTGTTATATATTGCTCCAAAACTGCATAACTTACTTTCTTCAGTGAAACATAAAATAAGACTTTCATTTATTTATTTAATAATTTATTTTTGTCCATACAATTGTCACGATCTGTGCTAGGAGGAGCGCGGAACGAGGAACAAGGAGACGTGGAGTACATAAACAGTCTTTAATCCTGGGAATGACAGGGGAATTTCACAACATCCAATAAATAGAACCGACAAAGGAAGACTACACAGACTGGGGCTAATAAACACAGGGCAATCAGGGGAACACAGGTGCATGGAATCAATCAAATTAACATAATTAACACAAGGAGAAACTGGGTCACGGGGAGCAAAACACACACAGACAGTCCAGAACCCTAACAATTCGCCCCCCTCCCGGAAGGTGCGTCCTCGCACTGTAGAACAACAGGGGGGCGGGGGACTAAGGAGGAGGTTCCGGAGGAGGACGGACACCCGGGAGGGGGCCGGCAGACAGAGTCCAGGGAGGAGACAGGATGGGCTTGGAGCAGGAGGAGCCCAGCTGGACCCTGGCCACAGCCATAATGTCAGCCCACGGTGGAGCCGACGGAGGGAGGAGCCATGGAGGAGGAATGGCTGCCGACTCCAGGGGGCCGACCAACGGCAGAGGAGCAGGTGGTGGAGGAGCCCGAGGCGGAGACGGAGAGCCGATGAGCCAGGGCGACGGGGAGGATCCGGAGGTCCAAGGCGGAGCAGATGGCGCCGGCGACCAACGCGAAGATGTGGATCCAGGAGACTGCGTTGGAGCTGGAGCAACCGAGGACTGAGGAGGAGCCGAGGGGATGAAGGAGCCTGACGGTGCCGGAGGGACGGAGGGAAGAGGCGAAGCCAGAGGAGTGGAGTCCCGAGGCGCAAGATGGTCGACGCCAGACCAAGGCGGAGCCGGAGGGATGAGGGAGCCCGGCGGAGCTAGTGGCCTGCCGGGCCATGGCGGAGAGGATGGAGTTAGGAGCCATGGTGGAGCCGACGGGCCGAGGCGGAGTCCGGGGCTTAGAGGTTGGAGGCGGAGTCAAGGGAAACTCCAGCCATGGCGACGCTGGAGGATGGCAGTGCCGCGGAGTTCGCACCGCATAGATGGTGGGCTGAGGGCGAGCAGAGGGGCTGCCAGATGATAGCGGAGGAGGAGGCAGGAGGAGCGGGCACTGGAGGGCACTTTCTAGGAGCAGGCACTGGAGGGCGCATTCTAGGAGCGGGCACTGTAGGGCGCTCTGAACTGGATTCGGGGGCTAGAGCCCTCTCCTCTTTGTTTTGGCACATACGCTGCAGCATACTCAGCTCACCCTCAGCCACGGTACAGGGGGTGGAGCTCCTCTCCGCGCTCACACCGTCCGCGGCTCTCTCCCTCGTGGCGGGCGTTGATGCCGGCTCACACACCTTGACTGACGTCGTCAGCAGCTCTGGCTCCACGGCGATCCTCAGCTCTGTCGCTCCGTGGCGATGGCTCGTCGGTTGTGGCGGGCTCCGGCCCTTCGTCAACTCCACGAAGGCGGCGAATTCCGCTCGAGGACCATCTTCGGACGACGGCGCTCTGCATGCGGTGTTCAGGCTAGCGTCATAGAACGTGGAGAGTGCGTCGTTCCGGTAGCTGGTAAGTTTGGTGAGGGCCAGAAACAGTCTGGTATGGTCCTCGAGCGAGCAGTCTGGTATGCTCCAGGAGGAGGAGGAGGAATTCGGGGTGAAGGAGGGGATCCATGGAACACAACGGAAACAAAACACTGAGGGAAAAAACAAAAATGGAGGGTAGACACACGGAGGTTACTGTTTTTTTGGGTCGGTTCTTCTGTCACGATCTGTGCTAGGAGGCGCGCGGAATGAGGAACAAGGAGACGTGGAGTACATAAACAGTCTTTAATCCTGGGAATGACAGGGGAATTTCACCACATCCAACAAGTAGAACCGACAAAGGAAGACTACACAGACTGGGCATAATAAACACAGGGCAATCAGGGGAACACAGGTGCATGGAATCAATCAAATTAACACAATTAACATGAGGAGAAACTGGGTCACGGGGAGCAAAACACACTCAGACAGTCCAGAACCCTGACAACAATGAACAGCATTTTCTAAATATTTTATTTTGAATTTAAATGTTTGGGTGGGGAATCCAAGTAACAAGATAATTTGTTAATTCCATATGAGGCCATTTCTGGTGTTTTTATTAATCAGTGTAGTCATGTTAATAAACAAATAAACAAAGGAAAATAGAAAGCACTTAATTGTTGGAGTGTTTTTATTGGTATTTAATTCTGATTATTAACTCCACTGTTTATTTGGGATAAATCTATTGATAAATTTAAAACATGAAGAGAAATGTGAACAAAGAGGAGGAAGATGGAGGATAATGCATGTCATGCGTGTACGCTTGCCATGAAGCACGTATGTGTGTGTGTCAGAGAGACCTTTGAAATTATTACTATTGATTTCTATCCTTGAGACGTGGAAATGTTACCAGATGGCTGCAGGATGATCGTGGCACAGACCTACCATTTGTTCACTGGCTAAAGGAGGCGAACTCCTGTAAATTCACCCATATTCCTTTTAATATGACAGAAAGTATACATCTCTGCTTCAGAAAGCTCACACATTTAGCAATTATTTGCTAGCTCATACTATTATAGGACAATGTTTATTGTGATATTTTCATGTTTACTTGCTCCTCATCACAGAATATTATCAGAATTTTTGACCCGTGAGATGCCAGTCAAATGTCTTGTTTCAGAAGTTCCCGCGCTGCTCTGCCATGTGCCGAGTATTCAAATTACAGCAACAATTCAATAAAAATTAAGTCTGCAAACTGGCTCTCGGTATGAATTACACAGAGGCACAATCTGGCAACTTCAAAACTCTCCCAAGTGGTTGGAGATGCTATTGATTTCAATTTTTACATGATTTCAATATTGATAAGAAGATACTAAACTCAGCTGAGGGATATGAAGTATTGGATGAGGAATTTATTATTTATGGGTGATATTTTTGAAATGTGTGAAATTCCCACTAAATATTTGATGTGTTTAAACATACGAGAATGCGTAAATAAATCAAAATATCTTCTCTGGATTTTTAATTTTTGTATAGAGTTCAATAAAGTTCAATACAAGGCTACTTCTGAGTCTTTTTTTGGTAAAAAAACAACAACAACAACGTTTTTGTTTACATCGGTTAAGCTCATAATATGGCTTTAAGTACATATTTACATGTCAAGAAGACATGAGAGGCCCAGATAATTGTGAATACATTACAAATATTAAAAATAAATTTTAATTAAAATATAGTTGAGCTTGTTCATTAAGTGGCTTTATCATTAAGCAGATCAATCAATCAATCAATCAATCAATCAAATCATCTATCTATCTATCTATCTATCTATCTATCTATCTATCTTCTAATTTTATAATTTTATTGTAAAATGCAAGGGAAAAACTTGTAGTTCTGTTATGTTAGTTTTTTTAGACAATGAGATTGCAGATGGGAAAAAACTCAGCTCAATAAAAAACTAATTCAACAAAAATAATTTATTATTTTTAATGTATTACTTACTGTAAGTCAAGTCAAGTCACCTTTATTTATATAGCGCTTTTAACAATACAGATTGTGTCAAAGCAACTGAACAGCATTGCGACCTTAGGGAGCGTGATGGATTGTAGCATGGTAGAAGACTAGATACTGTAACAGTATCAGTTGTTTAGTTATGTAAGATGGCCAGGTTAGTTGCCAGGTGTTGAGGTTGAAAAAACAAAACAATGAAATGTATCTCTTAGAGACCAAAATATTTCACACATCTTATTGTAAAAATGCAAACAAACACAAAGTTTGGTTTAATTAATTTAGCCGGGTAAGAAGCTGAAGTTAATTTCTAGTCCTAATTTCTGACCCGCAGCATAACCGGACATTCAGAGAGACCAAAATATTCTATACGTCTTATTGTCCCATTGCTAGCAAACACATAGTTTATAGGTATAGGTAGTGTTTAGGTTAGTTAAGTTAGATCCTGTGTATTTTCTTGACATTCTCTGAGATATGAAGTGCTCTGACCAACTGAGTCGATTGTGGTGTGACTTAGTCCTGCATGGCTGGGCCTTGATCTGTGAGACTGTGATTATGAATTCTATTGTAGCTTCTCCACCAGCGTTTGCCACAACATGTATGAAAGATTCTGCTCTCCCTCCCCCTCTGTTGTCAAAGAGCAATTTTCTTTGTTTCCATAGAGCCACGATTCTGTCAAAATCCCAGCGAGAGAAGGAAAGGGAGGAAAAATCAATCGCTCGCCATACAACACTGTGCGCCTCTGGCCAGAGAGACAGAAAGGAGAAAGAGAGGAACACAAGAAGAATAAAAAAAATATACAGCAAAAAGTGAAGAGAAGGGCAGATAGATGTAGAAACATGTTACTGTTCGCTCTGACAAAATGACAGGCATGCCCTGTGTGTGTGTGTGTGTGTGTGTGTGTGTTTGTGTGTATGTTTGGCATTGACAGGGAGAATGATCCATCTTCCGAGGCATCACTTCACCTGTCTAAATCATTGTGTATCACACACACAAAATCTGTCTTTTCATTTTATGCGCACATTTAGCTAGCAAAGACTTCTATATCTCCCCCTAACTCTAGAAGAAAACGTTTTACATTTTTATGAAAAAAAAAAAAAATACAGTGATTCTAAAGTCCTAAAAGAACAACGTGAAGAGTGGTGCAGGGGTCGCTCATTATCATTTACTCCACCGGCCTCGCTCCGTTCCCACGGCTCTCGGCCCCACCCACTCGTCACAAACAAATTTTGCACATTTTTCAAATTTTTACTTGTAATTTAGAAATGGGGTTAGCACTGCTTTTTACCCAGGATTGTGAAACCCAGCTTTTGCAGTGTTAATCCCACATTTCGTTGCCAAACTTGTTTCATAGTGTAAAATGAGTCAGTGTTAGAATGTTAAGACTAGATGCTTAGCAACAGACACCCAATCATGTACCTCATATTCACAGATTTTTTGTGACCTCCTGGAACATTGTGTCTTTTATTTATTTATTTTTTGGACACTTCCACAGTGGTGTATTTCTTCCATTTGTATCGTCTCTACTTGATGGTATGTTGGTGGACCCCAAAAAGTACTTTATAGGTATAACTACTGTTAATTAAAAAAGTTAAGAATCTGATACAATACTTATTTTGTACATACATGTTGTTTTGCAAAACTTTGAAGTAAATGCCCTAATATACTCAGCAAAGGGCCTTATTCATTCTTTGCACAGGGATAAAAAAGAAGTTTGAAATGAGCAGTGGTATACAGTAAGCGAACATCCCAATGTTTATCCATGATGACTGCGGTTAAGATGGTTATGTAAATATGTGCTGCACACTTTCCTCTCAATGAGAAAATAAACACAGCAGAAATGACAGCTATGAGAAAACAGCAGTTAAGAAAGGATCTGATCATAGCAATGTGGATATGCTTCCATGAGCTCTGCAATTCAGCATTCCAGTCATGTCAACAGTGCACTGTCACTTTCAGAATAAAACTTAAATTTCTATTATAAAGCAGCACTCCAATTCTTGTTTCTACTTGCGTCTGACCTCGCAGAACGGACAGAAGAAATGAACTGAACATTTCCATGTCAAAGAAGGTGGAGCCACAGCACACACCAACTACTATTACATAACCACCATGGTAATCCAATGGTAAGTGTTTACCACTGTTTCAAACTCCTGGACAAGGTTCATTTTGCCCTGATTTTGTTTTAAATTATTTCACACTAGTTCCTTTTTTTCGATTTTGCTTGAACTATATCACATTTTCTACTATTGAGGTTGGGAAATTGAGATTGGTTAAACAGTACAATTACAGATGTACAGTATGCACAACAGGTACTTTAAATGTAAGTACAATGTAATAACATGCATGTACACAAGAATGTATTTTTATTCATTTTGTATTTTGTATCTTTATTTTTATGTAAGAAAAAATAAAGATAAAGAAATCTAGTATTAAGCGTGTCCAAAATAGGTTTGTAACCTTTTCCTACCAGATGAGCATGAAAAACTAATTCCAATCTAACAAAGATATTAACTCCTGGACCATTTACTAGATTTTTATGGTATTTTGTTTAGTTATAGGACTTCAAGATGAAGATCTGATCACCATGTATGTCAAATTTATGAAAAAAACAAAAAAACAAACAAACAAAAAAAAAATATATATATAGCAAATATGTAATGGTTCTTAAGGCTTTTTTCCTCCTTCAAACCAGGGGGGGAGCATGGAAAAACTGGAAATTAGTTACATTTCTCTTGGCTTAGTAGCAATATTCCACACTGACTCTGTCGAGTCTGGAAACTCAAGAAAAAGTCTTTCACAACTTGAAGCACAGCCACAACGCAGGCCTTGGTGTTGGTGAACAAATTCACACGTTCAATAAAACTTTGCCAACAGCTCTAATGATAAAAGCAAACAGGTACACAAGGGCCTTAAAGGCATGTGAAGAGCGCTCTTCTGTCCAAGACTCTTCATCTCAGGCAGCTAAGAGCCATTAGGTCTCTTATCTCGGCTCCTCGCCTCTCAAAACACTCGTCCGTCTCTCTCACTGTCTCTTTCAGTCCCTCTCCACACATCTTTCCATCCTCTCCCCCTCTCCAAATGCTCCTTCAGGCTTTTAAGACGAGTCTTCATCCTTCTCCAAGGCCTCAGAGTCAATGCAGCAGAAACGCAGCGGTACAAAAAAGAAGAAAACCGAAGACAGCATTCATCCGCCCCTTTCTCCACGTCCTTCTGAAGAGCCCTTCAGCTCACCACACAGACATAATGTGAGACTAGAGCATTAAGAAACTCTCTTTCATTAGAGGAAGATTTGGCTGGAGGGATGAGAGGGAAATGGCCTTTTATGTTTCCGAATGTCTCTGTTCTTCCTGATGAAAAAGTTTCTGCGCAAAGAACAAGAAGACTCTGTAAATGTTCTTAGAAAGGATGGTTGCTCAGGTAATTTCTGGGTAAGATCTATGAACACTTGAAGATCAGGAACGGGCAACAAAATGGACAGTGAATCTTTAGATCAGTGGTTCTCAATTCCAGTCCTCGCGCACACATTTTGTGTGTATCTCTTATCGCTTCAGACGTTTGTTCTATTCGAACGTAAGTGCCCTGCGAAGTGGACATCACAAGATATTCCGTCATGATTCCAGTTCGAAGCGAGCGTATATGTTTCATTTAAATGTCATTAAAGTGTACGAGATGTGAATTTAAATTGTATTTATTTACAGATGCATTTATGTCACACTCTAGTAAGTTTCGTCTGTGTGTGAAGACGCTGCAGGTGGTGGCGTAGCGCAAATATGTGAATGAATGTTCCGAAGTGAAGTAAACTTCAACGGATCTCCCCTGCTCAGGGAGTAGGAAGCAATAGACACTGTGTAGGGATCATATCGATCGGAACACAGTTCATGCACGGAGCTCACTTCTAACGAGCTGGTTATCTGAGTCAGGTGTCTTAACTAAGAGAGACATGCAAAATATGCAGAGCGGGGGGGCGCGAGGACTGGAATTGAGAACCGCTGCTTTAGATAAAGATATGAAGAATCAATATTTATTTAAGTTTTTCTCTATGAAGAAATTCAATTCATTGTATGGCTCAGTATGGCTTGAGCAAAAATGTTACTGCTCTTTCATAGCTCTGAGATCATGAACAGGAATCTCTGCTCCCGCTAAGACTCATGGGAAGTCAGAAGCCAGGGTGAGGAATTCATACAGAAGGAGAGTCAGCATGTTCTTCATTCAACATCAAAGCCTCTGACTCCAGACACAAAGTACATGTTCAGAATGAGATTTCAGGATTATAAATATTTATACATATTATAATGTTTACCGAAAAATATTTTACAACAGTCAGCAGGATCCATGAGATAAATAAATATTGAATTTAATTATTTTAAGTAATGCATGCAAGAAATTTTCATTATTTTTTGTATTTATTTTGTGCATATTTCATTATACACTTTTTTATTTATTGTTGTAGTTCTATCAACATTTAACATCATTTGGTATTTAACAACATTTTTGAAAATGAAACATTGAAACATTTTAGACCTTATTCAAAAAGCCACAATTTATGGTATTGGAAAATGTCATAAAAATCTGCTATTAGATTTTGAGGGAATTTAAAAAACCATCTATTTTAAAACATAGAAAAGGCATTATTTTTCTTGGTATCAGATGCTGCAATCTCTTCCCCCCCCATCTCTCTCTGTCTCTCTCTGTGTCTCTCTCTCTCCATCTCTTTCGATCATAGCGGTTGGCTCTTATTGCATCAGTGTTATAAATTCGGGTTTTGCTCATTGATCAGAAATGGCCCCTGCAAATAAAATTTCAAAACGTAAAAGCTAATGCACAAAAAGCTTAAAAATCAATTTTTATCCCACTAAAGCATCCCATATTGCAAGAAAACAGACAGAATCAAAGGTAATATATACATTTTCCTGTGGAATCATTACTTTTTCCTTTCCTGTAACTGAGTTCAAAAGAACATAAAACACATACTTTTTGGTAAGATTGCGATTAGACTTTGTTTGAAGTTGGTGTTGTGGAGAGAATATTAGATTTGCGATGCTGGAACCATTAAGGTAAAAGTCTACAGGGAGAGAAAGATATCACATTAAAAAGCAATTATAGTTGAACGAACACATTACAGCATGATGTCATCTCAAAAACTCTGGAAATGCTGGACTTTTTTGGAGAAGAGACGCAAAATAAATTGTGGGGTCTTAGCTTTCGCCGAACACCTCACACCTCTGAACGCCGCTTGGTCTCTGTGGACAGGGTTGGGCTTCCTG
>NW_015547725.1:787483-797502 GCF_001515605.1 Sinocyclocheilus anshuiensis
TATATATATATATATATGTTTAAAAGATTTTTACAACAGTAAGCAAGATCCATGAGATAAATGAGTATTGAAAACAAAGATTTTTTCTATTTATTTTAAATAATACATGCAAGAAATTTCATTTTTAAAATATGTATTTTTCATTTTAATTTTTCATACATTTCGTGCATATTTCATATTTTTATACACTTTTTTATTTATTGTTGTAATTCTAACAACATTTAACATCATTTGGTATTTAACAACATTTTTTAAAATATAATTTGATGCAAATAGTTTATAAGCTAGACCTTCACTCTTAAAAATAAAGGTGCTTCAAAAGGTTCTTGAAGTGATGCTATAGAAGAACCATTTTTGGTTCCACAAAGAACCATTCAGTCAAAAGGTTCTTTAAAGAACCATCTCTTTCTTAATTTTTTTGTAATCTGAAGAACCTTCTTTCGCCACAAAGAACCTTTTGTGAAACAGAAAGTTTCTTCAGATGTTAAAGGTTCTTTATGGAACCATTTAGACAAAAAGGTTCTTCTATGGCATCGTGAAGCACCTTTATTTTTAAGAGTGTTATTCAAAAAGCCAAAATTGGAAAATGTCGTAAAGGAAATTTAAATCCATCTATTTTAAAACATAGAATAGGCATTATTTTATAGATACAAGCAAAACTTTATTTTTTCTTGGTATCAAATGCTGCAGTCTCTTTCTCCGGTCCCCCCAACCCCCCATCTCCCTCTGTCTCTCTCTGTGTCTCTCTCTCTCCATCTCTTTCGATCATAGCAGTTGGCTCTTATTGCATCAGTGTTATAAATTTGGGTTTTGCTCATTGATCAGAAATGGCCCCTGCAAATAAAATTTCAAACGTAAACGCTAATGCACAAAAAGCTTAAAAATCAATTTTTATTCCACTAAAGCATCCCATATTGCAAGAAAACAGACAGAATCAAAGGTAATATATACATTTTCCTGTGGAATCATTACTTTTTCCTTTCCTGTAACTGAGTTCAAAAGAACATAAAACACATACTTTTTGGTAAGATTGCGATTAGACTTTGTTTGAAGTTGGTGTTGTGGAGAGAATATTAGATTTGCGATGCTGGAACCATTAAGGTAAAAGTCTACAGGGAGCAAAAGATATCACATTAAAAAGCAATTATAGTTGAATGAACACATTATGGCATGATGTCATCTCAAAAACTCTGGAAATGCTGGACTTTTTTGGAGAAGAGACAGAATAAATTGTGGGGTCTGAACTTTCGCCGAACACCTCACACCTCTGAATGGCATTTGGTCTCTGTGGACAGGGTTGGGCTTCCTGTCTGCGTACATGCATTACTGTGAGAAAGCTGCGAATCTGAAGGAAACTGGAGCAAAATTGTGCCACTCCACGCTTGAGTGATCCGTACAAACCTCTGTGTACTTGAGAGAAAGGTGTGCTCTCCCTGTAGACCGCAGCACCTTAACCAAGCCACCACTGTGCTGAGACTGCAGGCTTTTCTAAAACTCACATTAACACTGTGCGGAAAAGATGTTCACCGCATAACTTAAAGTAAATGTTTTTGCTGCTGTTTTATTTTAGTCACTATTCAAATGTACCATCTCAAAAAAAGAGACTGTGTAACTTTATAAACTTTAACATTCGGGTTCAAATTTAAGGTCAAAATAAAACAGCATTTGCCACACAGTTGATTGCAGAAATGTGAGAAATTTGCGAGTGAAACAATATTGAGTGTGAAATAATGTAGAGGCTGGTCTTTATCGGCAGGATGTTATCCTTTGGGATTCAACTGTAAAATGTGTTATTTTTAGGTAATCCTTTTGGAAAGTAATAAATCACAAGTGAGATCTCTTTAGGGACATGGTAATGGAAAAAAAAAAGAGACGGGAGGAAATATTTTATTTAAATACTTTTACGTTCCCCTGAGTAACTTTGTGTTCGTTCACAAAACTTTTGTGTATCTCCTTTAGAGTTTCAGAAGAGATCCCAACAAAGTAGATTTCAATATGAACTCCATTTCTTTTCAATTCTTCCAAGACCAAATGGTCTGAGCTGTGATATCCACATTAATTTTATGGCTGTTGAGATACTCACACTGTATAGCCCATCTGTGTCTTTTTAAGTTCGGAGAAACATCTAACACAAAGTTGATACTTCAATGAAACATGACTGAGATCTCCGTTGTGTCTCCTGAGCTATAAAGATCAACTGAGCAATACAACATTTCTCTAGGACATTGTTTTTCCATATTCTGCATGGTTTAACAAAGTAATTTTACTGGTAGAGAAAGGTGTACATTGATGAATGATTTTGAAATAACATTCACTGTACATCCAAAGACCAGGAACATTTCTAAAGAAAGTAAAGTGAATTTTGATTTCACGTTGACTTTCACAAGTCCTTTGTCTTGATCTGGTCAGTGGAGTAGAGGCAGTGGTAAATTTCATATAGTTCTCTCTGGGTGAATATGAGGAGTGAAGTAAAGTTCTTCAGTAAAAGACAGTGTATGAGGGAGTGTAAAGGCGTCACTCTGAGAGAGAATCGTTTTTATGGAACCCTGTGTGTGTCGTCTTTTTATTGATCCATCACTCTTGCCGTCAACAAGACCAGAGGTGGCCACAGATCCATCCTCCTGATCCAATTTTCTGGACCTGCAGATGCCTTCTTTGAGATGTGAGTGTGTGAATATATCAACAACCGTCAGCATAAATGAGTTCAAATCAGAATTCCAACACGGAGGAGGAACTTTGTCATGGGAGAGTTCTCACTTATGTTTTATTTGAATTTTCTCAGATGTTTCTCCTAAAATTCCTTGGAGAAATTAAAATAGATATACAGTAAATGAATCAGTGACATAAAGTAAGAGCACCGAGCTAAAAACGAATGTGATAGAATAATTCAAATTAATTAATTTGGAAAGAATTTGATGAGAAATGTTGATGAGAGTTTAGCATGCAGATCAGTATGCAAATATTACAATTACATTAGTGCTGTCAGTTTGATTTGATATGGTGAAAATTCAGTGTAAGGAAATGTAGATTTTAACATTGTAATCTTAAATGTCTCAAAATGTAACATTATTCAAAAATAAAAACAAATACACAATTATGAAACTAAGCAGATGAATGAATGAATTAAGGCATCCAAATCTGTGAATATAAGTTATATTATTTAAAATTAATTAATTATTAACAATTAATTAATTGAACTGTCAATAAAATGCTTTTAAAATTCTTTAATAATTAAATAATATTACATTTGTGTGAAGAAAAAGAGGAAAACAAATCATAACAGGAACATCAAGAGAGCAGTGTTATTTTAGTATCAATTATAGTTTGTATTATTAGCTTGAACCAGTTTTTATTTTTACGTTCTGCTGTTATTTTAATTTTGGTAAGATTGACTTTGCGTGTGTGTGTGTGTGTGTGTGTGTGTTTGTCCTTTTTTATTTTTAAATATGTATTATTATTATTATTATTATATATTTATTTTTTTGTTATTTTAGTACATCAAGTTCAACTCAATGAATCATAATGAATTCAACATTAAAACTCAGTGAAGAAAAACAGAAAGAAATGGGGACAGAGAGTGAACAACAGAGAGAGAGAGACAGAGAAAGGGAGGGAGGAGTGGCGCAAGAGGTGGTGATCTCTCCTGGCAAATTGGGCTCCCGCTTGGTCTAATTCCAGTCCAGGCCTGTTCTGCTCCCTCAGCTTGAGATGAGAGGAGAAAAATCTATGCAGCCGAGCAGCCGGAGCACATCGAGTCTGCACTGGCTGGCTTCCATGGGCCGACAGCAATCAATAAATCAATAGGAAATGTTGGTTGGTTGCAGCGAGAGCGGGGAGGCGGGCTGCAGATGGAGGGATGGCAGTCAGACGAGAGGTCAGAGGTCAGCCTCACCTTCAGTACACAGTGAGAGTACACTTTATGATGAAGTGAGCATAGACCAAGAGATTCCGCTTTGAAGCCTGCCTTTATTTCTCTCTATTCTCTGTCAGTCCATCTTTTCTCTGGAAGAGAGAATATCTCTTTCCTAAACTCCTACTCATCATAGTCCCACATTTCGGACAGGAGTAAACTGTCTCCTACGATCATTTGTATGTCTTTTTAAAATCAGTGTAGAAAAGAATGGAATATGAGATAACAGCAAATGATGCACTGACTGTTACAAGGTTCCTTTTAGAGAAACTTTCAGAGTCATTCAGGCAATGTTGAACCTCTAATGATGGCAAATCAAGGGGTTAATATTGAAGTGTTGGGTTTATGACATCAACAGACAAATTAAGTCAGTCATTCAAAAATCTATAGCACTTTAATTAACATTGGACTGAATATTTTGCACTTGTCATATAACAAAATACGTGTCCAAATGCTATTAAAAATCATGTTTCTAAGACATATTATTGGGAGATATAGAGTGACAACTGATATTTTTTCATGCATTTTGTGCTAAACTGTTATAAAGACCTCATTGATTTACATTACATGCTATCAGGATTTCATCTTAATTTCTGGCAATTGGATTATCAGCAACTGCACCAATTTCCTTTTTTTTTCTCAGTTAGGGCCTCTGAATAAAATTCATAAAATTGAGAAATTATTTTTCTTCCTTGATTATTAGCTCCATATCATACTATATACTGTAAGCTAATTATGTCACAAATATGATACTTAACAAAAACACATATGCAAACGTATTTAGATTTTTAGATTTTGTTTAAAAATGAAACAAACTGGGTTTTTTTTCTTTTCTTTTCTTTTTTAAATTTTCTTTTGTGAAGTATGTGCGTATTATGCGTGCTAAATGTTGCTCCTGGTAACAGTCTGTGAAAACAAATTTCCTCTATTGAGGACAATAAAGAATAAATCTGAATCATTTAAGGAATAAAAAAATGACTGACTATTATTTCATGTGTCAGGCTATAAAGGGTTAAAGGAGCTGATTTAAGTGTCTAGACTTTGGTGAAGAATGCTGTACAGTTCCAGTACAGTATGCCAGTTTGGAATATTGTGTAAAATATGCTAAATGTGACCTTTTGCTTTCACAGTTTCCACATGTGCACATAAATAACCAGAGTTCTCTAACCTAATGAAATGACATTTGACGCATGTTCTTTCAGAGCATGTGCTGCTGCTCCATGGTTGCATCATTCTTCAAGAATTTGGAAGAAATGTTTCATTGAAATTAAATGTACGCCACTGCTCCTATCTGTACTTAATCTCTCCAAATCTCCCCCTCCATCTCTCTCTCTCTCTTTCTCTCTCTCTCTCTCTCTCTTTCCCTCTGACCCATACATTCCTAATTCCATAATTTCCTTTCATGCTGTTTTCACTCTCCCAGTCTCTTTTCCTCATTTCTATTAGTTTTTCTCAATAATTCCCTTCCCTCAATAAAGTCGAATCTAAAATCCCCCCCCAAATTTGACTGTCTGTCTGTCTCTGTCTGTCTTTCTCTCTCTGCATGTCTGTCTCTCTCAGTGGCTGTAGGGCTGGTAGTGGTGTGTTCTACCCCTGCTGCGCTCTGCAGCTGACCCATTGAGGCAGGGGCTCGGTGGGGCAGCTCAGGCTGCATCCAGCCTTCTGAACGCCTCCCTCTGCGGCCACATCGATTCTTTCACTTTAGGCTCCTCAGCCTGCCACTGGGCCCTCTGTCTCTGTCTCTCTCCTTCTGTTGAGGAGGCAGATAAATTAGCACAGGGGTCTGATGTTTCTCAAGGCCTTCCCTTTGTTACAGCGCAGTCCTGCAGTGCAGATGGGGCTGGCATTTACTTGTGAAATCTTATTATGTGTCACAATTGCTTTCTTTGTATACTGACATTCCACATTGTTAAATAAATAAATAAGGGTAAAATTTGAAGACTGTAAATGGTAATTTAAATATTAATTTGCTCCTTTCATTTTAATATTTAAATATTAAAATGGAATATTTTGTTCTTTTTGCTATCATTTTGTTTAACAGCAAAGAATCCAGAATTTGTCTTTAAAAAATGTGTGTGTGTGTGTGTGTGTGTGTTTTAGCAATTTAAAGTCAAATGCAAAAATTGTGGTGTGAATATATTCATCATGAGCTGTGAAATATATAAAATGCAAATAAATGAAAAATGTAGAAAATTAAATATGCTGACATTATCTGAATGTACATAAATTACTTAAAATATATTATTAATGTGATATATTACCTTAAAATATATGACCTTAAATTACATATTTAAGGTAATTACATATACTGTTATATATACAGTATATGTACAGTATACATATACAGTATATTACATATACTGAGTATTATTGATTTCATGTTCTGAGGAGCATCTTGTTTTCTGAGGAGCATTTTTTTTAATTATTAATTTAATTTAATTTAATTTAATTTTGTTTTGTTTTATTTTATTTTATTGCAAGAATTTAAGTTATAAAGAGGGAGAGCTTTACCTTTTACTGTTACTTTTGTTTGTCTGTTTGGAGCAACTGTTTGGAGCACACATTTAATATCTTAATAATATTGTATGCGTTTAATAATAATAATAATAATAATAATAAGGAATTAAAATGAATAAAAAGGTATTTCAAACAAAAATGAATTTCACATTTAAACAAATAATTCAGTGCAATCAGTAAAGTGTATCAGTTATCAGTAAAGTGCACCACAGTTTCACCACAGTGAATGCACAGCTAAACAGATGTGTTTCAGTCTGGATTTAAATGAGGCGGATTCAATATGGATTTTGAATTAACTCTAGATATTACTAACCAACGCTATCCTAATGATCTGAGAGGTCTTTAAGGTTTATATTCTACAACCATATCTGCAATGTATTTAGGCAGTTTAAAATCTAGTAATAGTTTTTCATTTAATTGTAAATGTGACTGGTAACTGTACCTACCTGAAAATATATGCAAACATATCACTGATTACAAATAGATTTTTTTAGATGAAGTTCATAGCATCTTTCTTTAAGAGGTACAGCATATGAACATTTCTTACCTGTTGGTTTTTTGCATGTACAGACCTTTGATTAACGTAGAATACACTTGTGTAGTGATTTCAGACGTGACGGCTGCTCTGTCGATCTGTTGTTGTAAAAAAAAGGACATGAGAAATCTCACCGAGGATTTCATTTTCACCTAATTTATTTCAGTCCAAATGAATGCCGCTCTCAGAGTCAAATCTGCAGCGAACAGAAACCCTATAGTTTGAGTAAAAACAGAGAGATGTCCGTGTGAATGTGCGGATGAGAGAAGGGCCCTGGAGTGTGTTCATTAGATCAGCGAGAGCGAGATAACAGGGCTGGCGGTCCACACGGGGGCCGACCCCTGCATCCTCATAATTAAGATGCATGACATCAGAGCAGAGGAGAGATGCACTTTTCAATTGAATTTAAACACACATTCGTTTCACTCTCTTCTGCACAGAGCAAATCGCTTTCAGCCTGTGGCGAGGTTGCAGGCTGTCTGCTCTGTTTGTAGAAACGACTACACATCTCTAGTTTATTATTTTAAATAAATGCATTTTTTTCTTCTGGAAATGTTATAGCATCGATTAAGATGACTTTAAAAGGACAGTTCCTCCCAAAAAGAATATCATTTGCTCACCCTCATTTTGTTCCAAATGTGATTTTCTTTTCTCTGCGGAACACAACATATATATATATATTTTTTTTAAATAAATAACAATTCTGATTTTATGTAATAATAATTAATTATATAGTAATAATATAATGCAGTCTTAAAATAGTAAGAAAGTGCACTAGTAATAATAATAAAATAATCATTTGGTGTCTCCTAGTTTCTTTTGGACGGTGTATTTTAGCAAATGTATTCTAATATGAAATGTCAAATAACTGATATTACAACATAATCATCTAATAAAGTGAACAATAGAGTCACTTGTGTACGTCATGTAATGTATACAGTAATACAAATCATTTTCTTTGATTACACAAATAAGAATATTTTTCTTGAAATATAGCAAATATTATAGCTTTAATTATGAGGAATATTATGGGTCTCCCCCATAAAAAAAAAAAAAAGTAATTTACTCACCTTATTGTCAATTCAAACAGGTGTGACTTTCTTTTCTCTGTGAAACACAAAAGAAAATATTGGTCCAATGTTCCTCCCTGACTTTCATAATGGAGACAAAAAGAGTTTTATAAATATAAAATAGAAATATCTTCTTTTATGCTCCTCAGAAGAAAACAAAACAAAACAAAACAAAACAAAAAATTCTAAATGTTTGTAACAACATGAAGGTAAGTGATGACAGAATGCTAATATCTGGGTGAACTATATACCTTAAATAAGTAAATACCATAAAATATTACTCACACTATGATTTTGATAATGTACATTATGAACATATTTTTATCAAATTAGCAGTAGATCAGAAATGCTTGTGACACATGTGCATATGGAAGGCATGTAACTGCGATTTTACATTAAAATCATCCACCCTCCCTGATTGAGTCCAAATGTGATAAAAATATTTTACAGTGTTTTACAGAGACATTTTTCATCATCAGAAAGCCTTTAGTCTGGGTTCAGTGTCTAGTACAATCATTAGTCTTGATTATCTTTAAGAACATGGCTAACTAGCCGAGACGAGCTAAACAGAGGAGTGACCTTTACGCCCCTTACAGACCTTTCCTTACCTGCTTCCTTACTGTATTTCTGCTGGTAATTGAAAAATGATTTCATATTTTTGTCTGGGCTATGAACACACTGTCTGTCAGAGGACACGCCGAGTTAATGAATAATCTACATGCCAATGAACCAAGAAACACAACACGATAAATATATCGTCCATCCACCCACCGCTTGCTAGGGTCGTGGGATGAATATATCAATAAAAATAAAGACCAACATGAAATGCTCCAACGAAAGAAATTCAAATGTAAAATTAATAACACAAAAATAAAATAGAAACCATTTTTGTAATGTTTATAAAAGGTCTTAATAGTCAGAATTTAGCAGAATATATCCAGACCTCAGAACAAACCTCTGCACTATGAAACGGGCTCCATTTTGTATTGTATCTGAAATAGTACAGCAGAAACCTCCTCAAAATGGTCTCCTCACCCGAGCGTGATCCGTTATGCCGAAGCTGGATGCAGTAAATGATGATTAACATTTGCACAGAGGACCAATAAAGCAAATTTAATTTTCACTCTTTGCAATAAATATTTTCTTCAATTGGTCTTTTGTGTGGCCGGTGTTCAGGCCGTCTTACAGCAGATTACCCATTTAGAGACTAAAAAAATTCTCCTATTGATTGGACACATTGATTTTTCACAATCTGTTCATTGGTTCAGCCAGCAGAGGGGTGAAAGGTGACAGTTCATGATCTTAGTCTGAGATTTTTTCCCCCCTCTCATGCGTGGAATTCTGTGAGAAGTGCTTTGCATCAAATCTCATTTACGGCCTGATTGGTCCCATCATCTCAGAGCGGATTCCCTCAATTGCTCTCCTCTCTCTCTCCCCTTCTTCTCCCTCAAACAGAACCCTACATTTGGCTGTTTGCCATTTAGATTATGACTTCCTTGTTTAATTTTACATTGATAAAAGCTATTGGACACACTCTTCTCATGATCTTGAAAACCGTTTAAGATCTAAATAATTCTGCTTATATGCTTGAAATTGGTTCTGGAGAGAAATATGAATCACGCCTAGTAATTTCTTTAGAAAACTGACATTTTAATTTAAAACAAAAATTGATATGGAAGAGTTGGAGCAAAAAAACATAATAATAATAATAATAATAAAAAAAAAGAAGACGTGTCTAGCTTATATCAATACTGTAGTTCAATACAATTTAAAAAGTATCCCAGAGAGCACCTCAAGTTTGATGGTCACTCAACATTCCTACTGAAATTTCCTATAATTACTTTTGTGTTATTTCACAGATTTTATGTGATAGTAATAATATAGTATTTAGATAATAATACAGTGTAATAAAGTAGTAATAAAGCAGTAATAGAGTAGTAATAACAAATAATGGGTTGTGTTCTATGGGCTGGTATATTCTAATCTG
>NW_015547725.1:797582-813233 GCF_001515605.1 Sinocyclocheilus anshuiensis
ACACACACACACACACACACACGCACACACACTAACACACAGGGTGTCACTCAGATGGAGAAAATTGTGAAACTGTCCGGAAAGATGATCATTTAAGGCCTGTATGTTTAGGCAGGGGTTGTTGACCAAGGCTGGCAGCTGTCACTCAAAATTCATCATCCAATGACAATCAAGGTCAAGTACAACTACTGGGATATTGTGTGTGGAAAGAGAAAAAAATCCAAAAGTGCTTCAGGGAATTTTTGTTTTTCAAGAAAGAAATTGTAACGTGGGGGGAGGGTTGGCTTGAATTAAATAGAATCAAGCAATGCAGTTCAGTGAAATAGAATCAAGCAATGAAATTCAAAAACATGTACTTAAGTTGATCCTTCTCTGATTTATTGTTAGATTAAATACATAACTTATGCAATAAAGTCTTTAACAAAGCATTTTCATTTATTTATTTTATTTTATTTTATTTATTTATTTTTGTATTAGTGCTGGCCTTGTGCCATGGAATTTTTAACATTGTGGAATTTTTTTACCAGGAAAGATAAAACACTTCTGTGGCCAGATTACTCTGCAGTTATCTTTCCTTTGAAGATCCTTAAATAATCACAACATTGTTGACAGATTCCCATGAGAACAACCAACATAAAGTCATCATGGAGATAAACAGGAAAAACAAACAAACCAGACATGTGAAAAAAATAAACTGCTTCACAGATAAGCAGCTAATCTTTCCATGATTTACACATGCTGACAATGATTCAAGGTGTAAAAGAGTATGTATAAAAATAACCTGCGTGTGCATGCGAGTATATGTAAGTACTGGTTTAGTTATATTTTAACTTAGCTATTTTGACCCCAGAAGAAGCTATATCTGAAAAACCTGCTTATACTTTAAAAAATGTTATGTGCTATCTACTTAAAAAATTATGGTAACAATATTACCATAATTTGGCTTGATTTCTTTGATGGAATCTACCTTAAAAAAATCATGTAAAATCTCCTAAATTATTTACTCTATGACACAATGAATTTATTATTGTTAGTGCAATTAGTGATTTACTCTCCATATCCAGCCATATGCAAAGCATGCTGGGAACTAACAATCACTGCCAAAATAAAACTTTGTAGTGGAATATGCACGCAATTATTCTATATTTAATCCTACAGTCTGGACGCCTTGTTGGATCAATGCATTATTGACTGTTTCAGTATTCTGCTCTTTGTGGTTGGTTTGATGACACCTGGCCAGGAATGAGTCTTTAGTATCATTCTGGAACATACAGCAGCTCCTCAAAGGCTGGTATGGATTACAGCTTCCCTATAACTGGCTATTGTGACTTGGTGCTTCACCTCCACTCACTGAGATTGGCTCAGCTGTGGTTGCTATTGTTATCTGTATAATAGACCTGAGAGAAAAGAATGGCACATTAACAAGCCTCCATTTAAGAACATTTATAATGCTTTTTTCAGAAGTGCTGTTAGTTTTTCAGCAAGGTTCTACATTTTACATACATATATACATACATACATTCAGGTTCAGTGTTAGTACCTTGTTATGTAAGTACTAATAAGTACATAAGTATATAAGCAGTAATGAGTACATAGGCCTAGTACATATATGTAGAAGAGGACTGTAAAATTAAGTTGTACCAAAAGCTCTGTTATCATTTTCTCATCCTCACGTCTTTCCAAAACTGTTGTCAGGGTCCATTTCAATGTGCAGCATTCTTTTCCACATAGTCTAATGATCTTTTCATATAATTAAATGTTCTCTAATCCAACATACATTTCTTAATTAGGATAATGAAATAAACATTTGACTTCTATTCACTCAACAGCAAGAAGGAAGAGACTCGCAAAACGGGGGGATAACCTGCACCAGCACCACTGTCAGATGAAGAGGAGATGGCCACAATATTAAAATCCAACTGGGAAAAGAATAATTGTTGCTTTTGTATTTGTAGGAAATAAAGATGACCAAATTAATTGTGAATAATTTGTGTTTAACAGCTGTGGTGGTGGTTACGGCATAGATATCTTGCACTACCCTTCCATCTGGCATTCTTCCATTCCATACAGTAATTAGTTTCATTTTCGGAAGGCACAATGATAGACAGGATGATATGCATGTCATCAATGCATCCAACCACACTGGAAATCCTATAGGAAATTCAAATTATTAGGTTACTTCAAGAGGTTGCAGCAAGATGTTATCAAGTTAACTTCTTTTAAAAGTGGTACCGCTCAAATAAATATGCATGTGGATATGGCAAAATAAAAATAAAATAAAATAAAATAAAATCCTCTCCTGATGTAAATGTAACTCCCTGCAAATAAATGCAGCTTCCTCATCTGCAGAATCCTGTGTAAAAAGACATGCCATGTTTGTCACATTTACAGTGTCTGCATGATGAAAATGAAAGTGGTGCGGTGAGAAAAATAATCTTGTTTCCATTTGCATTAAGATTATTTTTCTTACCCCACTGGCAGATAATTTTACTTGTTTTCCCCAGGAAACAAGACTAAATATCGTATTTTATTTTATTTAGAAACTGCATCTTGATTTAAGAATTTTTTGATTTTTGTACTTGAGATAAGGCAAAAAATCTCAGCAATAAAAGTATTTTTGCAGCATTAATGAATGAATGAGGTATTTAACCCTTTGAGCGGTACAGTCCCACATATGGGATTTTTATTTCCGTGCCCCTGGGACGTTCGGTGACATCACGTAACTGCCAAATTCAAACTGTGCTTTCGCGCTTTATCTGGTGCTGAGACGCCGCTGCACTTGTCATATAATCACAACTATGCAGTGGTTTTAACCACATAATGTTTATTTTAGGTTTCAGACATTTAAATACACATAAGTACTAGTAAAACAATACATTTAGAGTTCGTAAAATACACACGGATGTTTATGGAAGCAGCATTAACAATCCATTCAAATATAATTTGCCACCGTGTTTTATTAATATCAGATACACACAATGTAAGTAACTATAAAGTTCACTCTATTCTTCTCCCAGTTTACCGGCCACTTACTTACATGTATTTCGGGAGAAATTGATGAATTTACGTTCGGTAAATCCGACTGACAGGACGGAACTGCAGTGTGAACAAACATGGTGGTGCACATCTCACGTTACTGATCACGATCAAGCTCATTTAGAACCGTTTTTAAACGACAAAACACACTCATTTACACATATTTGTGAATCAGAATATCAGATAGCTGATGATATGGTAAGCAAGATTATTAATATTTGGAATAAAAAACGAGCATGACGCGTCGCCATGGAAACAATAAGGGGGAACATTCTAAAATAACGGTCGCCTAAAAAAAAACTCACTCTTTGGGGACAGCTAGAATATTTTAAACTCACCAGTGAAAGGGTTAAACATCGCTTACACTTTAAAAAGGGGGAGGAGACCCAAAGAAACTCTGGTTTTACTAAAGAAAACCTGCTCCCGACCAGGTTAGGTCACTATGGTAAGAGGTTACCGAGAGGTTTAGTTTTGTCTTTTATTGGAACCGAAAACCCTGAGTTTCCCTTTTCTGGGGTTAACAAACTCTGAGTTTACAACAAAAGAAGTAGCACCGGTTAGAGTATTTTCTATTCCCTCTGAATAGGGCAAGTTGCGTTATTGACATGACATCAATGTTATTGACACACCAGGGTAACATCACTCAGTGTTTATGAAACACCAAAAGGGAAACGGAAATATCAATGTTACTTAATATTTACAACAAGCTTACAATGATCGACTATGGATGCCATGTGAGATAAAGAGAGCTGAACTGTCTGTCTGCTAGTGGCTGTCTGCATGCAGACAGGACAGAAATGTTCTATCGACTCCATTCAAAGACCCCCAAGTGGCAACATGAGGCCGACAGCCCCCTAGCCACCCTGACTCGGGCAGACACAAACAACCAGAAAGGCCCAGGACACATTTACACATTTACACATTTACACACACACACGCCCCTGGTCCTCGTGTGCTTTCCTCCCTATTTATTGTGCTCTCTGCTCTCGTCTTTGCCGGTTCATTGTGTGTGTTTTGTGCTACGTTCAGTTAGTTTCTGCTCTAGTCAAGTCTTAATCTTTGCTAGTTCCTTGCATACTCTTGTTAAAGTCTTGCTCCTTGTTTTTTTGACAGTAGTTTTTCAAGTCTTTTTCTTTTGTTTAATTTGAATGTTCTCTTTAATCCCCCCCCCCTAGTTATTTCTAGTAGTCTTGAACTCTTTTGTTTTATTTTGTTTGCCATTTTCTAGTCATTTACTTTTAGCTTTGTTAACGTTCTTTTCTTTTCCTCTTACTATTTGTTTTGTTTCTTTAATTTTTAATTAGTTCTTTATTACTTTTCTGCTTTGGTTTTTTTTTTTTTCTCATTGCCTGTCTTGTGTTCTTGTTGAGTCTTGTCCTGTTGTGCTGTGAGTAGTGTTACTGTTCCAGTCCTGTCCTGCCTCCTGTAATTCCCTGCCCGCTGGATCCCTCAGCCTGGCAGCCAAACTGGTTCAGAGTCTGTGTTCATCAAGTACCAGATCTCATCTTCATTGTACCTTGCCTGGTCTTCACCACCTGGTCCTGCCACTTCCTCTGCAGTTCTTCGACATGTTGTCATCCAGGGCTGGTTCCAGCGGTCATCCTCAGCCGTCCTGTCATCGTTTCCTGTGTCCCCTGTTGTTGGACTGTTTCATGCCTTACCTGCCCTCTTGTACCTTGTCTGTTTTGTTAATAAGCCTTGCCATTGTTCATCTGCGTTTGGGTCATCCCTCACAGATCCGGACAACTGTATGACTTACTGTATTCCATGGAACACAAAAAAAGATGTTCTGAAGAATGTTCACACTGTTCTTTTTTATATAGCAACAGGGTTGTCCATCACCGGTAAACCTCTATAAATGCAAAAAATGTGTTCATATAACTTGGATATTGTACGTCTTTTGAAGCCACATGATAGCAAAAGCATCAACATTTACCCCAAAAATTGAAACATAGCTTTCAAATCTCAATCATGTTTAATACATGTACATTTAAATATGACAGCTCAAAATGTGTCATTCCATGGCCAATAATATCAAACATCATTGGTTCTCATGCAACATGAAACCTGATGAGGGTGAGTAAATAATGCCAAAATTTTCTTTTTTTCCCTTTCCTTTCCTTTCCTTTTTTGAACTATTTTAACTATTCCATAAATTAATATCAAATGATAACGTAACGTAGCCATTTCTTTCATAATTTTTATGACCCTTGGATACATGGCCACATAATGGTTTTCTAAAGGTTCCAAAACTGAATAAATTAGACATATGCTACAACAACACAATTCTAGAACTTTTGTTTTAATCAGAAGCAGTATGATTAAGAATACATCACCAGAGCGTGTAAACCACATGTGGTTGAAAGTCTTCTCTGTTCTGTGTTGAGCGATGAGCTGTCAATAGCAGACACAATTTATACTCTGAAAAGTGGCAAGTTGGCCAATCCAATCTCCATTAGGTAATTCGGCAGTACGCAGGGCTGTTTAAATGCGATGTCAATAGTGATTGCGCAATTAAGTGCTTTTATTGATGCCCCATTAAATTACCCTTTAGAGGGACATGTTATAAACTCCAGTCCTTCCAGCTTGTAGTGGCAACCGGCTCTTCTAAAACATCAACCACATGGCTAAATGGACTGAATAAGCTGGAATAATGAGCCAAATATTTTACAGCTCGTTTTGTGGAAATCAAGAAAGTAATTTCTGTCACTCACTTGTGAGCTTGGTTCCAGCTACTTTCTTTGCAGTAAATTTTGGTTCAGATAGGCAGCTACCCTCTAATCCAGCTTCCTGACTGCAATATAACCTTATGAGTGACTGATTTGAAATGCTCTACATAGACAGCTAGTATGTACAGTATGTCATACAAAAACATCTCTACTCACAAATATGCAAAGCATGCTGGGAACTAACAATCACTGCCAAAATAAAACTCCATAAATGGGCTAATTCTCTTAAAATTCTATACAACACTGAACCACAATTTCTTTCATTATATATACACACTATTTTTAAATATCACCTTATTTAAAAAAAGAAAAGAAAATTACAAGACCCATGATTCATTTTTGTACAGTGTAGGAATGTGTTAAAAGGTAAACAACAACAACAACAACAACAACAACAACAACAACAACAACAACAACAATAATAATAATAATAATTTATTAACAAAGTAATTATTTTTTTCTAAAAATGCTAAATATTTTCTTTCAGGAGTAGGGATGAGAATAGTTGTGTGTTTCACAGTGGCTTCAAATGAGGCTTTTTCAATTAGAATTTAAAAATGGGACTATCAGTTTAATATTAAGACATGCAAATGTGTGTGTGTACGTGTATGTGTGTGGTGTGTACACACACACACACACGCACACACACATATATATATATATATATATATACTGTATATATTATTATTATTATTATTATTATTTTTTTTAGAAAATGCAAAAAGTTTTCTTGTGAAGGTTCTGTTTACAGTTTACAATGTATAAAAATCATTATGGAAAGTCCCCATAAAACATAGAAACCCAACATATATGTGTGTGTGTGTGTGTGTGTGTTTAAATGTGTGAACCATGCAGTGGCAAGTGTGGTCGTTTTGATGACTTTTTAAAATGATGAGTTTCCATCCTGATCTGTGTTGTTAAGAAGCTGCTATAGCACACACACACACACTTTCAGCCACATACTTCTTCACAACCATGACTAATGATTCATCTCAATAGGCCAGTTGTTTTCCAGGAGGCAATCAATTAAACCTTTTATGTTGTTAACTGTTTTTATTTGTGTTTAATTCATTGTCCCTGCAGAGCATTAAACATTCACTTAATTCAAGATTGAACAGCCCAAAGATAAAAAGCACAACCAATGAAATGTACAACCACACATACATGAAGAGTATAGCTTTTATTAATGGCAGAAAAAAGGACTGGGCTCTTCTAAAACATCAACCACATGGCTAAATGGACTGAATAAGCTGGAATAATGAGCCAAATATTTTACAGCTCGTTTTGTGGAAATCAAGAAAGTAATTTCTGTCACTCACTTGTGAGCTTGGTTCCAGCTACTTTCTTTGCAGTAAATTTTGGTTCAGATAGGCAGCTACCCTCTAATCCAGCTTCCTGACTGCAATATAACCTTATGAGTGACTGATTTGAAATGCTCTACATAGACAGCTAGTATGTACAGTATGTCATACAAAAACATCTCTACTCACAATTGATTTCAAGTTTGACATTAGCATGTTGCTAAGATAACAACATGATAACTTAATAACATACAAAACAGACAATATTTTGGGATAAATAGAGTGTTACTCGTCCTCAGTCAAAATATTTTATTCAGGACATGATATTGATTAACTTCTTTTAATAATACAGTATCGAAATACAGTATTTCGATTTACTATAGTACACAGAAGGATTTATTCTGAAGTCTTACTTCTTGCTCTTTTCCATTCAATTATTATGAATGGAAAGAAACACCAGAAAGTATCAAAAACGGGTCCATATGGCTCCATTTTCCAAGTTTTTCTTAAATTATACATTGTATTTTGCAAAGAGCAGAATGAAATTTGTCATTACATAAAAACATTTTCTCTGTTGAATACGAGGAAAGATAACTCATAAGCAATTGTTGATCAGGAGTTCCCTTTCATGGGAACTTCGAACTGCGTCCTCTAGGGGTCACTATGGGGAACGCCTCGTCGTGACCCGTGTCTCAAGCATACATTGAAAAAACACCAACTCGTTGGCCGGCGACAGCCATGACGTCACTACCGGTGCGACTATAGTATAAATAGGCGCCGGGAGCATACATCATTCTCTTCTTCGTCTTCATTGACTGTTTTGTTTGAAGCGTGCATTTCTGTGGTAAGAGCGATCTCTATTTATCTCATTATGGCGAGCACTAGCAAAGCATTTAAGGATGTGTGCATCCGTGTTGACGTTGTTTAACATCTGATGACACACACGAATCAGGCTGACCGGCTGAAAGACCGGGATAGAAGTCCAGGTCTGAGCCCGAACAACCCAGGGGGTCCTAGCCCGTCTCGGTTTGAGGATCAGAGACTGGCTCAGAAGGTTAGTGTCGCGGCTCACGCTCCTCCCCCGCCCGCGGGTAGGGGTAGGCATTTTCAATGTATCCTTCAGACACGGGTCACGACGAGGCGTTCCCCATAGCGACCCCTAGAGGACGCAGTGTCTCGTTCCCTACTCAGGGAACCATGGTTACATAAGTAACCCGAGACGTTTTCATGGTAACACGTTTGGTGACCAATTGTCAGTATTAACTATGTGCTTATTAGCATGCATATTACTAGCATATTGGCTGTTTAATACTTATAAAGCACATATTAATGCCTTATTCTGCATGACCATATACTAGATCCCTTAATCCTACCTAATACCTAAACTTAACAGTTACCTTCCTAACTATTAATAAGCAGTAATTTGGGTTTGTACTGGTGAATCCTATCACACTTAAACTACAATCAAAATATGCACACACTCACATACATACACACACTCCAAATGAAAAGCTGTTGCATAAATGAATAGCGAGGTGGATAAGGGTTGAATCAAACAGATGAGGACAGACACAAAGCTTGTGACTCTTCAGTGTGTATGTGTGTGTGTGAGTAGGTCTTCAGTTTCATCCCCATGAGTTGCATCCCTCCACATCCCAGCCTGTCCATCGACCAGTGTGCACAGGGGTCGCCGTGACGACCAGGCTCCAGTCGCCACGGAGACGGACAGACGACCCCACCCCAGCCCCTGCGCTTTCTCGTGTTACAGCGAGGCACGACCCTGCGCCTGCCATAAGGTCACGGGCCGCACAGTCCCTCCGGTACCCCGGGAGTGGCCAAATATCTCGCACTCTGTCCGCCTGCCAATCTCCTCTGCTCCACAGATGGCTCCATATTTCAGATTTATCACCGAAAAGCAAAGCCCTTCTTTAAAGGTCAGCCCTTTAAAAGCCATCCGATCAATGGGACTATTCCTGCAGGTGTGGTCATGTAGAGTATGTGTGTGAGTATGTGTGGTTGCTTTTTGTTTAGTACTACAGTAGTCAGGGTTTTTTTTTTATAGTGGATAAATGTTGTTGTCTCACTGATGTGTCTTGAGGTGCTGTAACTTCATAATCTGCCTGATCCCATTGCCCTCCATCTGACCATCTCTATGGCCTCACGCTGGACCCAGCTACTAATAATATAATAAATATTTTAGAATGTCATTAGCTCATCAAATTTATGTATATTATCTCAAATCCTCTGGGTTTGTTCGGTGGGTTTGGCGAGAGTTATTTTTCAGATGATCAATAACTGAACTGCTTTTAGTTTGGTGCAGTCATGGGTGACATCTGTTCACAAAAACCAAACACATGTCATGTCACTGACACAAAACCGCTTGAATTTCACCAGCTACAGTCATCATTAAACGAATAGTTCACCCAAAAATGAACATTCTGTAAGCATTTACTCTCCCTCATGTCGATCCCAAAGGAACACAACATAAGGATTTTGAATACGTTGATGGTTGCTCTTTTGCATGCAGTTACAGTGAATGAAGATTGCATCTTTCAAGCTTCAAAACACTTACAAAGCATCACAAAAGTATCATAAAAGTATCTCTAATGTGGGCTATATGACTTCTGAAGTTATGCAGTTGCTTTGCATAAACAGAGTGAAATTTAAACCTTAACATCCACCTTGACCTTTCTAGAGAGTTTCATGAGAGAATAGTGATATTTGAAATTAATCATTCTTTTGAGTACAATATTTTTTACTTAATCTTAATTTAATTCACAAAACCTGTCTGAAAAAAATTGTTCCATAATTGGACTGATCTGGTTCTTAAATTGATCTCACTGGCTTAATGAGCATGTTTAACAAACACACCAATACGCTGAAACCTACCAAAAATCTTTTTATTGAAATAACCTGGTTTACCAGCTTACATGCAAACCAATAACCTTGCAATGCAAGGTTTTTTAAAAGTGAAGTTATTTCCCGGTGGTGACGCCAAAACGTACGCATCCATGTTTTCCACTTAGAGTTTTCTATTTATTATGTCATTGTTCTGGATGATCTATTTAAGTTAAATGTTTGTAGTGATTATAATTCTGATACCTAGTCATGACTCATGTAGCTTCCTTTAAAATATAGTTACCATAGTAACATTCTAAGTCAGTTAAATTCAGTTAGTTGCCTTTTTTAAGTAGAACTTCACACAACAAACTTGCAGCAGCCATTCATCTTGTGATCATCTGTAGAAAGCATTGTCTGTAAGTTTTTTTTGGTTAATTTGTATTCAATTTGATGAATTGGTTTATAAAGCTATGAAAGGACTATATAACACAAATTACACTAAAAGGAGATATTATTGTGTTGTTAGAGATAACTATAGCTTCAGTATACTGTTCCTTTCTGTAGTTTCACTCTGTTTCAACTAGGGATGCACCGATACCACTTTTTTCAGAACGAGTCCAATACCGATACTTTCATTTTTGGTACTTGCCGATACCGATACGATACCTGTATTTTCACTGCATTTGTCATTTTTTACAAATATTGGGTACAGAGACAAAATAATAATAATAATAATAATAATCATGTTAGCTGGCTTAATTTAGCAAACAAATATTTCCTTCAGTTATTTCCACACTTAATTATACCTGTTAAAATGTATTGTATAAGCTTTTGTTACTTCCACCGTTCATTTTAATGGCACATTAGAGCTGCTCCATTGCAGCAGCTCAATACTGTAATCATAAAACATTTTCCTAAAATAATGCAGGGAACCACTTGTTATACTTATACGAGTAGGCGCGTACTATTTTGGTGATGTAATTTGCGTCACGCACACTGTACGCGGACCCTGGACCCTCGCTAAAAACCATAATTCTAAAGCAAGCCAAACATGCACAGCGCACGCACGTTTGCATTGGTGATTGGTGCGAGCGACACAAGCCTAGCACATTTCACACAGTCTGCTAGTTTCACTTTTGAAGTGGCACAGAAGTGCACGCTCTCTGACTCTCTCTCTCGCTCTCTCTCCCTCTCGCGCTCTCCTTACCGTCAGATAACTTTAGTAACTTGTACACTGTTTTGCTTGCTTGCTATTGACATATCCGGCCGAACTACAAACTTTCCAGTGATGTCTGTGAGATATTCACTTGACAAGCTCACGCATCTGTGCAGCCGCGCGCTCAATCCACTCAGCACGCTCTGCTTATCAGCTCGCGCACATCCGCTTTACAGGCGTGAATATTGAATGTTTAACATTATATTAATTACTTACATGTACTTCATAGACATCCTTAATCTCTAATAACTCCATTCTGCCACACATTTCACTCCTGTTTGTTCTCTGTTACCCATGCTATTAAACTCACTGTTTCTGTCTCCGGCCTTGGCTTTACAAGGAGCCTGCTCTTTCATTTCTGTTTGCGTTGTTTTACAGTTTGTTTTCCCTTCTTTCTGCGCGAACAAAAAGGGGAACCGAGGAAACTGCTGACGAAACCCCCGCCCATGTAAAATGAACTGTGTGCAGCTTTGTGATGTCGCCTCAAACCGTGTCCAACCTTTTAGCATGCAGAAGGTCCAGATGGCCCTGCAGCCTGCAAGACAGATTTTCAGCCGGCCACGCTTTCTGCTCTATCAGCGGGGAGCTGTCAGTCAGATCAGCCTGGCCGGGCCACCGGTGTCGTTACAAACAATGCTTTCTCATCTGTCTGTTGTAAGACTCCCAATGCCCAAAACAAAATAGCAGGACCACAGAGTTTTGATTTGGGTCCTTCAACGCTTTGGAGGAGTGTTGGGTCACCTAACCCGAGGGATGGACAATGCACCTGACTCCCATAGCCTACAGAAATTATGACAAATTTGTGGCCTGGAACAAATGACCTCCACCATCAGGAAAGAGGTTATGGAGGAATGAGTCGACCTGGTAAAGCAATGGCCTGATTTTTTTTTAGCATCTAAAATGAAATGTAAAATGAAAGCTAACTACTGTGAGACGGGATGTCTATTAGACTGGAACAAAGAGGTCTATACATCAACATCAAAGCAGACGTCTCTGATCACTATGCTACAAGTCACTTTTTTTTCAGCATCTTGCATCATGAGCACTGCATTTTTAAGATGCTGTATTAAGTTAAATGTGGTTCAACTTAAACATTTCAATATCCTTGTGTTCCATTCCTTTACATTGTACTTTGTTTAACTTTTTTTGAACGAAAGAACACATCCCCCATCCTCTTCAGACATCACAGGTTGTTCAGTCATACTGCATTATGCAAGTCCACTTTAGAAATGTTAATAACTGTAAGTAACTTTGAAACTACATGCCAACTAAGTCATTAATTTGCAACTTCTGTACTTGTCTACTCTTGATAGAGTACTAGTAGACTGATAGGTTAGGGTTAATATAATAAGCTGACATGCAAATTACTAGCATATTGCCTGTTTATTAGTGCTTACAAAGCACATAATAAAGCCTTATTCTGCATGACCATATACTAGATCCCTTAATCCTACCTAATACCTAAACTTAACAGTTACCTTCCTAACTATTAATAAGCAGTAATTTGGGTTTGTACTGGTGAATCCTATCACACTTAAACTACAATCAAAATATGCACACACTCACATACATACACACACTCCAAATGAAAAGCTGTTGCATAAATGAATAGCGAGGTGGATAAGGGTTGAATCAAACAGATGAGGACAGACACAAAGCTTGTGACTCTTCAGTGTGTATGTGTGTGTGTGAGTAGGTCTTCAGTTTCATCCCCATGAGTTGCATCCCTCCACATCCCAGCCTGTCCATCGACCAGTGTGCACAGGGGTCGCCGTGACGACCAGGCTCCAGTCGCCACGGAGACGGACAGACGACCCTGCCCCAGCCCCTGCGCTTTCTCGTATTACAGAGAGGCACGACCCTGCGCCTGCCATAAGGTCACGGGCCGCACAGTCCCTCCGGTACCCCGGGAGTGGCCAAATATCTCGCACTCTGTCCGCCTGCCAATCTCCTCTGCTCCACAGATGGCTCCATATTTCAGATTTATCACCGAAAAGCAAAGCCCTTCTTTAAAGGTCAGCCCTTTAAAAGCCATCCGATCAATGGGACTATTCCTGCAGGTGTGGTCATGTAGAGTATGTGTGTGAGTATGTGTGGTTGCTTTTTGTTTAGTACTACAGTAGTCAGGGTTTTTTTTTTATAGTGGATAAATGTTGTTGTCTCACTGATGTGTCTTGAGGTGCTGTATCTTCATAATCTGCCTGATCCCATTGCCCTCCATCTGACCATCTCTATGGCCTCACGCTGGACCCAGCTACTAATAATATAATAAATATTTTAGAATGTCATTAGCTCATCAAATTTATGTATATTATCTCAAATCCTCTGGGTTTGTTCGGTGGGTTTGGCGAGAGTTATTTTTCAGATGATCAATAACTGAACTGCTTTTAGTTTGGTGCAGTCATGGGTGACATCTGTTCACAAAAACCAAACACATGTCATGTCACTGACACAAAACCGCTTGAATTTCACCAGCTACAGTCATCATTAAACGAATAGTTCACCCAAAAATGAACATTCTGTAAGCATTTACTCTCCCTCATGTCGATCCCAAAGGAACACAACATAAGGATTTTGAATACGTTGATGGTTGCTCTTTTGCATGCAGTTACAGTGAATGAAGATTGCATCTTTCAAGCTTCAAAACACTTACAAAGCATCACAAAAGTATCATAAAAGTATCTCTAATGTGGGCTATATGACTTCTGAAGTTATGCAGTTGCTTTGCATAAACAGAGTGAAATTTAAACCTTAACATCCACCTTGACCTTTCTAGAGAGTTTCATGAGAGAATAGTGATATTTGAAATTAATCATTCTTTTGAGTACAATATTTTTTACTTAATCTTAATTTAATTCACAAAACCTGTCTGAAAAAAATTGTTCCATAATTGGACTGATCTGGTTCTTAAATTGATCTCACTGGCTTAATGAGCATGTTTAACAAACACACCAATACGCTGAAACCTACCAAAAATCTTTTTATTGAAATAACCTGGTTTACCAGCTTACATGCAAACCAATAACCTTGCAATGCAAGGTTTTTTAAAAGTGAAGTTATTTCCCGGTGGTGACGCCAAAACGTACGCATCCATGTTTTCCACTTAGAGTTTTCTATTTATTATGTCATTGTTCTGGATGATCTATTTAAGTTAAATGTTTGTAGTGATTATAATTCTGATACCTAGTCATGACTCATGTAGCTTCCTTTAAAATATAGTTACCATAGTAACATTCTAAGTCAGTTAAATTCAGTTAGTTGCCTTTTTTAAGTAGAACTTCACACAACAAACTTGCAGCAGCCATTCATCTTGTGATCATCTGTAGAAAGCATTGTCTGTAAGTTTTTTTTGGTTAATTTGTATTCAATTTGATGAATTGGTTTATAAAGCTATGAAAGGACTATATAACACAAATTACACTAAAAGGAGATATTATTGTGTTGTTAGAGATAACTATAGCTTCAGTATACTGTTCCTTTCTGTAGTTTCACTCTGTTTCAACTAGGGATGCACCGATACCACTTTTTTCAGAACGAGTCCAATACCGATACTTTCATTTTTGGTACTTGCCGATACCGATACGATACCTGTATTTTCACTGCATTTGTCATTTTTTACAAATATTGGGTACAGAGACAAAATAATAATAATAATAATAATAATCATGTTAGCTGGCTTAATTTAGCAAACAAATATTTCCTTCAGTTATTTCCACACTTAATTATACCTGTTAAAATGTATTGTATAAGCTTTTGTTACTTCCACCGTTCATTTTAATGGCACATTAGAGCTGCTCCATTGCAGCAGCTCAATACTGTAATCATAAAACATTTTCCTAAAATAATGCAGGGAACCACTTGTTATACTTATACGAGTAGGCGCGTACTATTTTGGTGATGTAATTTGCGTCACGCACACTGTACGCGGACCCTCGCGTACGAATAAAAACCATAATTCTAAAGCAAGCCAAACATGCACAGCGCACGCACGTTTGCATTGGTGCAGAATGAGAGCGACACAAGCCTAGCACATTTCACACAGTCTGCTAGTTTCACTTTTGAAGCGGCACAGAAGTGCACGCTCTCTGACTCTCTCTCTCGCTCTCTCTCCCTCTCGCGCTCTCCTTACCGTCAGATAACTTTAGTAACTTGTACACTGTTTTGCTTGCTTGCTATTGACATATCCGGCCGAACTACAAACTTTCCAGTGATGTCTGTGAGATATTCACTTGACAAGCTCACGCATCTGTGCAGCCGCGCGCTCAATCCACTCAGCGCGCTCTGCTTATCAGCTCGGGCACATCCGCAATACAGCCGTGAATATTGAATGTTTAACATTATATTAATTACTTACATGTACTTCATAGACATCCTTAATCTCTAATAACTCCATTCTACTCTCTGTTGTTCTGTTTTCAGTGTTTCTTTTTCTGGACACAGCTCTATTCACACATTTTTACGAGTACGAGTGCAGGAGCGCAGTATCGGGCCCGATACCAGTATCGGTATCGGTGCATCCCTAGAAAAT
>NW_015547725.1:814349-827086 GCF_001515605.1 Sinocyclocheilus anshuiensis
ATATTTCCTTCAGTTATTTCCACACTTAATTATACCTGTTAAAATGTATTGTATAAGCTTTTGTTACTTCCACCGTTCATTTTAATGGCACATTAGAGCTGCTCCATTGCAGCAGCTCAATACTGTAATCATAAAACATTTTCCTAAAATAATGCAGGGAACCACTTGTTATACTTATACGAGTAGGCGCGTACTATTTTGGTGATGTAATTTGCGTCACGCACACTGTACGCGGACCCTCGCGTACGAATAAAAACCATAATTCTAAAGCAAGCCAAACATGCACAGCGCACGCACGTTTGCATTGGTGCAGAATGAGAGCGACACAAGCCTAGCACATTTCACACAGTCTGCTAGTTTCACTTTTGAAGCGGCACAGAAGTGCACGCTCTCTGACTCTCTCTCTCGCTCTCTCTCCCTCTCGCGCTCTCCTTACCGTCAGATAACTTTAGTAACTTGTACACTGTTTTGCTTGCTTGCTATTGACATATCCGGCCGAACTACAAACTTTCCAGTGATGTCTGTGAGATATTCACTTGACAAGCTCACGCATCTGTGCAGCCGCGCGCTCAATCCACTCAGCACGCTCTGCTTATCAGCTCGCGCACATCCGCTTTACAGGCGTGAATATTGAATGTTTAACATTATATTAATTACTTACATGTACTTCATAGACATCCTTAATCTCTAATAACTCCATTCTACTCTCTGTTGTTTTGTTGTCAGGGTTTCTTTTTCTGGACACAGCTCTGTTCACACGGTGTATGGTATCGGCTTTTGGTATCAGGGCATTTTTACGAGTACAAATACAGGAGCGCAGTATCGGGCCCGATACAGATACCAGTATCAAGTTTCAACATGTCAACGTGGTGTGGAATAAAGCGGCATTCTCCCACAAGACTACGTGTTGGAAAGAGTTTATCTATCTGTCTAACTTCGGGAAGAGAGACACCAAAGTGAGGGCAGAATAGTGATATTAAATCATTAAAACCCACAGATTATTACAAAATGTCAGCGGGAAACTTGAACAGATTTATTATTTTCTCTTATGTTTGAGATGAGAACACATTTTGTATGCATTTTTCGGTCACTAAATAGTCGGAATATACAATTTATTATCTCTTCCCCCTACAGCTTCCAGCTCTGCTTGGATATGCTTAAAGCTGAAGTAAAGATGCTTTCCTGTTACATAATAAGAACACTGATTAAGGTGTTTCTATGATGGGCAAAATCAGAGTAATGGGCAAAGGTAAACGGTGTACAGGACCACATGCATTATCGGCTTATTATGAATAATCAGAGTACGAATATGCATGTAAACAGCTACGTTTAGCCATCATAGCTATCAGCTCATTAGAAGTTAACCATTGAATGAATTTCTCACACAAATTTATCCTATGAATTCAGAAGACTTGGAATATATTGCTCAAGTCATATGCACCAAAGTTATTAAACCTTTATGCTGTTTTTGTGTCATTTTTGAAGCTTGAAATACGTTTGTGTGTATATGACAGAGATATGTACTAACATTTTGGTTTTATTGAACACACAAAAGGTGAAGACCATTCAGGGCTTCAGTTGTTTGTCCTGGTGATTCGCAAAGATGCTGTTTGTCAGAATTATTTTAGACCCGCACGTCCAAACATTCCCGTAACGTTCCGCTAACCCTCCTAGACAGGGGCACAAAGGACATATAGAGTACTACTGAGTGGGAATTTGGATTCAAAAGCTTTTCTAATTGAATTTCCGGTCCGAACATTCAGGGAGCTTCTCTCTCTCTATCTATCTTTCTAGACGTCTCTGACATGGTCACAATGTCATGGTAGTGCGCCTTCACCATGGGGTTAATTTAATTGGTTTCGTAAATGCCGTAATTGATTTGTTCAGATTCTTTAAGCATTATTCTTCCTACAAGTATTAAATATGAACTCCCCAATAGGTTAATACAATATTACAAATATATATGGTTGTTTTAGGGAAGATACACAAAAGGCACTGTCAAACTAACCCATTGAATTAATGCAAATGTTGTGTTTATACTGTAGATTTCCAGTGACTCACAATATATATTACATATATTTCATTATACAATAAGAGAAAAGAACTGTAAACAGTTCCCTCGGCCAACATATATCTCAATAAAGCAACTGTTTATTGAATAATGTTTTAATTAGACCTTTTTCATTATAATGCCAGGCTTCTACCTGTCAGTGTTTAAAACTACAGGCCCTGTTGATGTAGAGTTCAGCTAGAGTTTAAAGAGAAACAGCGCATACTACACTAACACAATAACAAACATTTACAGCAAAATCACATCATACAAAAGGGTTGAGTGGATGCCGATTGAAACCATGTTGTTTAAGGTCAGACAGACAGAAAACCCAACATTGTGTCTGTCTGTGAGAAACTACTCCTTCCCAACCGTTAGACGTAAATAGAGAGAAACTACAAACTGAAGACTGTCTTTCATGCTGTTGCTCTCAATGGAATTACAGTGGAGATATTCAGTTAGAATAGAATTTTCCAATGCTCTGGTTAATTTAAAGGAGATGTGTGCAATTCTTTGGATGTTAAAATACTTTCTCAAACCCCATTTTGGGATAAAAGGTTAATCTTTGGTGGCTCAACCCTGTACAAGAGCACATCGTTCTACTCTCTTTTTATTCAGAACACATGAACACACAAGAAAACCACAACAAAAACAGAACTGTCAATATAATCAGGTTATTTAGAGCGATAAATTAAAAATACATACATATATATACAAATGTTATTTCGAACTGAAAAAATCTGAAGCTGATTCAATTCAGTGAACCTGGTGAACCTAACCCTGTATCCAACTCATTATTTGAACTGAACCTATTGCAGATGTTCTCAAGTCAACAACTTACTGATTCAACAACCTGGTTAGAGCGAGTAACAAATTACTGAATTGCTAATGTCATGTGCCAAGAAATATGAGATCTTCAAACGTGACTGTATGCACAACTCATGGTGCAGAAAGTAAGTTACTAATGCTGAATTGTAATACTTATTGTATTATGCAAATGAAAATCATATTTGGGTCTTAACTGCAAGTTATTTATAAATTAAATTTGCAGGAATGGGTAAGCTATTTAAGCCCATTCTATGAAATGCTTGAATGTGGACATTTGCAATGGTAGCCGATTGTATGGCGTAGCCTACTTTAGATAACAACAACACAATCATGGTAATTTAAGGTATTTTTTTTCTGCCAAATCTTTCGCAAATTGCTTGCGAAAGTGTTGCCAAGTTTTCGCAAATTGGTGGCTAACTTGTATGAATTCAAACAATTTCATTTGTACATGTTGGATGATCTGCTTTAGTAGCCTAATGGTTATGTTTAAGGGTGTTTTTATTAAGGGTGTTTTTCTAAAAATCATACTTTTGTGTACCATTCATGTCATACAAATCCATACCAAAATCACCACCTCGTAAAATTGTTAGTTTCCTGTTTGATAAGGTTATAAATAATGTTAAAGCAAAGCAAATTATATATCATATAACATTTTCTACAACCCAGCTTGAAGGGATTCCTTTAATGGAAATCTAGTCAACAAGTTCAACATGTTCCAAACATTGCAAAATAGCCCGATGTTGTAAACAGCAATACATAAAAGGCATTACCATTCTGATACAATCACAAACAAAAAACTTTTGACATTTTGATGATCAAAGATAAGCGAGTATAGAGATAAAGACATTAAAAAAAATAGTGACTTCAGGGGAACTTTAACATAAAAGACACAACAGATCTCAGCTGGCTATTAATTTTGATTTGAAAAGATAAGCATCTCTGCAAGGTTTCTCGCTGAACTAGAAAGTTTCAGCTTATCAAAACAAACTTTCTGTAGTTCTATTTATAATATCTATTTGTAATATTTACTAATGGGTGTAGCGGTATTTACTTTATGTTTGTCCTTTGAGCCTTGACTTTTAAAATGTATTTTAAATTAAAACGTACAATTTGACATTATAATAACATGCACTTTTTAAAAGTAGTCATGAACATGTACTCCTATATCTAACAAGTCATTGTATTTTAACTTATTTACACCTTTTTTTTTTTGACGATAGTTTTTACACACATTTATGTGTGGCAACATTTTTATTTTATTATGATTTTATTTTTATTTTTTTTAAGGCTGAAAATTGTGTGCCTAATTCACACAATAATGTTTGCAACAGAGTTGTCCCTCCCCCTGCTTTCTGAGAGGTCCTGCTGCATCATCTCCCTTGTTTAAGGGTCAAAGTTCACATCTTTTTAAAAGACCCTGTAAAATCAACAATTAATTACCAACACAATGCATCACACGTTACGACTGCTGACTGGTTAAAACAGGATCTGGTTAGGGGCAAGTAATATGTTTGTAATCCTTTTGAAATCCTTATGAAAATATAGAAGTGTGAGAATCAAGTATTAAGACTCAAGAAGATGCATATAACACATATTTTACTATGATTTAGGGGTGCTGTTAGGCACGACAGCAAGCAGACCGTAGTAAAATCACTGCAAAGCCAGGCCTTGAGTGAATTATTGCCTTACTTAAAAGTGGTGACAACAAATATATGATTAAGACAACAATGTGAATACAGTTCCAGTTCATATAGTTAAATTTTACAATTCAATCATTTGAGCATTGACATTTATGAAGCAGTATCTTTAAATATTTTTTGAATATCAGATATCAATAAAACTGGAAAACAACATAGTTAAGCCAAATAAGCCAAATTTAATAAAACATTAAAACAACATTACTAAGTATATGCTGTGTTGCAGGGATCCAAATGCATCTTTGAAAAGTTATTGGAAATGTTAAATAATAAAACACAAAGTTGCAATTTCAAACAAATTTGTACAGTGTGATTCATAGGAAGAAGTATGGTTTGTAACAAAAAAAAAAAAGCATGAACCTTCACCACTAAACTGTACAAATTCACTAAAAAGTAAAACAGTTTCAAATTGAGACTTTGTTGGAATATTTTAAAAACATCTGAGCTACTGTCACACTACTAAAAAGTCTTTAAGTTTCCAATTTTGCTATAAAAAATAAATAACATAACATTCTGCTTTCTATCATGAGAAAGCAATTCACTCACACAGACGTCTGCAGAACACACCATGAGCAGCAGGGCTGTAGCTTCATCAGATCTCCATTACAGCATTGCGCTGCTTATTCGTTAGGACACCTTTAAAGCAGCCAATAAAACAACAACTAATTGGCAATTTGCTTAATTAAAAGCAGCCTTTGTTGTCACTGTTACTAAGATAAATGAAATAATCAGCTTAACACTAATGAGAGATTATCTGATTATGGGCTGCTATATACAACACACCGACTAATGTTAGAAGAGGGAGACAAAACTGTGCATGTGTGAGTGCGACACACACAAACAGAGAGAGAGAGAAAGAGAAACACTTTTACAGATTCAGACTATAAATGAGAACGAATGCAATCAAGAATAACTGGTTTTAAAGGTTTTGTGCACAAAAAGTATTCTTGTAGGTTCGTAAAATTACGGTTGAACCACTGATGTTACATGGACTATTTTAACGATGTCCTTACTACCTTTCTGGGCCTTTAACGTGGTAGTTCCATTGCTGTCTATGCAGGGCCAGAAAGCTTTCAGATTTCATCAAAAATATCTTAATTTGTATTCAGAAGATGAACAAAGGTCTTATGGGTTTGGAATGACATGAGGGCGAGTAATTAATGACAGAATTTTCATTTTTGGGTGAACTATCCCTTTAAATAGTTATAGTTGGATATTGATATCAATCTTTGATGATTTTGATAAGCTTTAAGCAATTACACTTCACTCAATTTATGAAACTTTTCCTGTGGCCCCAGTAGTAAACAGACAGAATAGTCTGCACTTTTGCATGACATTATTTGCATCATGTCTTTATTCTGCAATGATATAAGCCATTATAATTGGTGTTTGGAGTGAGAATCACCATGCAGTGAACGTGGCCTTTAATATGTGCATGTATGTGCAGATGTGTGTGTGCAGTACAGATTAACTGGCATAACGCTCTGCTCTGATACACTGAGCTGTTGCTTTGATCAAACTTTCATCAAAAAGCTTTAAACCCTTCCAACAATCAGAGCTGCTAAATATGGACTCCAGTCATGAAGTTTAAAAGGGCAGACACATACGCATATGAACGCACAAACACACACATCTGTGCTATTACAACACACTAGAGTTGGTGAGACCCACATCACTTAAACAGTCAAATGTTTAGAACATCTCAGCATTGCAAGTAGCCCTTATACTCCTAAACTCATGTTAACAGTTTAAGATGACATGCAGATCTCATGCAGCGCTTTGTTAAGAACAAATCTTTAAACCTCAAAGAAATAAGAGAAATCTAATTCCACATCCCGGCTCCAGCATACATGGCAACAAGTGAATTGCAGTTGGAATCATAGTGAGACTAATGCATGGACTGTGCACAGAATACAGAAACACTTTAAAGAGTCTGGGTCAACATGATCTGTCTGTTATTTAGCAGGTCTACTTTTGAAGAAAAAAAAACAACAACACACCAACTTTTACGAAACCTAGTGAACTGTCTATGAAGACAGCATTAAATATATTATGTGCTGTGAAGGTAATACTATAATGCATTGCACAAGGTAAAAAAAAAGTCACTAAAATGATGTATATAAATAAACGTATATTCCATTCAATACAGAAAAATATATAAAACTATCTAAAATTTTACATTATATATTTGTACATGTTGCATTAGGCCTATAGTAAAGCATAATCATAGTATTGCACCCTTAGCTTTGCAAAATTATACTCAATTGGAGTCGGTTGTGAGTGGAGTCTTCTGTGTGTTTTCGCGTGAGGACTGTTATTTGTGTGGCTGTTTATGCAGAGTATTCCATATCAATCACTTATGCGATTCCATTTCTGTTAGGCTGCAGCCTATGTAGACAGCGTAGCAACTCACTAGGATTTGAATCTATATTTATTCGTAAGAGACAAACAAAGGCAGATTCTCTGAAGGGCAAACAGCTTAAGCAGCTTAACAGTATTACATGTGAATCTGTAGGAATATTGCAGTATTGTGTTATAGACTTTGTCATAATGAATTAAATTATCTTTATGTGTAATGCGAGTGCCATTTTCTAGATATGGCACCACGTCCAACAATTTTTGCATACATCCCAGTATGACTTAGCCCAGTATAACAAAATGAAAATGATTAAGACTTGAAACATTTTAAATAAAGATAATTGTTTTACCAAGTTCAAGATTAAGTTTGAGGATGATTCTCACAAAACTATATTTTCTGCAAGAATTTTTCCAGATAAATTAAAACATTTTTTTTTACATTTTCACAATTTATGTATACAGTGCAACAGCAAAATCTGTGAGGAAAAAAAAAAAAATGTTTGTTTAGAGCATTTTCTATAACTACAATTCAAGCTGCAATACCAAACAGGACCACACGGAGATGCCAACACACCACTATACCAGTCGCCTTAACCTGACTGCATATCAATATATAGCCTACGGATCCATTCAGAATGATAAACATAGCAAAACACACAAAAAAAACAAAAAAAATAAAAAAAGCAAATAAAAACATTCTTCAGGATGATTACCGTATTAATAGTGTGCGCTGCGCGGGGGCGTGATCACATTACAGATAATGAGCTCAGACGGGAAAGACTGGACCTCGCGTTGGTTTCATACGGATTACTTTATCAGAGAATATTTGTTTTCGATATGACTTGATTTAAAAATAGACACTTCAAGCTTTCTATAGATATATTTTTCATGTCTGTGTGTCAAGTATTCACTGAGTTCTGGTTCATTTTTGTGGCGCGTTTCGGAAAGAAGTTCAAGGAGACTGAGGGTGTTTTCACAACTGAGCGTTTGTTTCAGAACCTGGTGCGTTTTCTCCCTTGGTTTGGTTTGTTTAGGCATATGTGAACATGGCAATCGCTCGAATCCTCACCAAAACAATCGCTCCCTGAACGAGGTGGTCTCGGCCCGATTGCAAACGATCTCTGGAGCGGTTCGATATAAGTGTGAAATTAATCCGAACCAACGAACCAGGCTGTATCACAATGTATGATGGGTAATTATGTAAACTTGCGTGAAGCAGCAGGGATTGTATTGCTAATGGCTCGCAAAATGAACCATGGGCTAACTTGAAGCAGGGAAGAAGTTAAATGTTTAACTGAAATTTGGTCAGACGAACACATTGCCGAACAACTTTCCAAAACACACAAAAACACCAACATTTATAAAGTGTTTAGCGAGCGCATAAAACAAATGGGCTTTAATTGTCAGGATATATATATGAAGAGTTCAGATGCAAAAGCCTCTAAGTGCCGTCTGAAATTTTCATCTAAAATGAGGATTTTAGCAGGCTCCTCTATTTAGGTTCAGTAATTTTACTCTAATGGCAATGCATAGGACCTTTTCTATGAAATTAAAGTGAAATAACTAAACATAAACGAAGGAGCCTGCTAAAAAATGCTGAAATGAAAATTTCAGATGGCACTTAGAGGCTTTTGCATCTGAACTCTTCATATATATATATCCTGACGTATGACAACTTTGAGCGGAATTCCGGAAAATAAACAGATGCACTCTGACCAATTAAAGGAGAGTTTACTTGCACGTGACTTGTATTAACAAAGTTTGGTCCGTTTGGAAATATTGCCTTGTGAATGCGAACCGAACCAAGATTAAATTTCAACATTGTAGTGATTTAACCCCCGGTTTTGGAACAAAGCAATCAATCTACAGGTGTGAAAATACCCTGAGACGACAGAAAGTGTACCCTGCTTGTTTTATTTATTTTACAAAAGCACAATGTTTTGTTGATAATGCGAGTGTATAGAGGTCAATATCACCATAGAGTGCCTTTCAACCCTCACAATACTCAAAAGTTTTGGTTTTAATTTCCCATTCACTTTATGTCATGTCATAAATAGTAGACACTCAAGTACTATAGAAACATATTAGCTGAGCTCCCACACATTTTTTTTTAGATAATTATGGGCCATTATTCGAAGCATAAACCACAAGATATGTCCACCCTGTCATGGACATATATATTACTGTCAAATACATTTTCGTTTAGTGATCACATAAGATGCAAATTATATTTTCTGAAAGGTAAGATGTCCCTTTCCTAAACAGGGTTATTTGTTTGCTTTCAAATTAGAAATGCATAAACAATTTTATGTAAACTATGTGTTTTTAAAGAAAGTCATACAATTCGCACATGTATTTTTTCTTATTTGGAGAAAAGTGTGATATTTGGATGCAGTTTTTTTTTGTTTGTTTACATGTTACTGCCCCTACACCTAGCTATTGAACACACTGGATTATATAGATATGATTGAATTATTATTTAAAATATTATTGTAAAATATCAAGATGACAGGGTGGACACATAATGCAGAACACGCAAATCATGACAAAATATGACAATGAAACATTTATTCAACTTCTAAAAAAAAATATAATAATAATACATAATATAATTACATCCTCAATCACATTGATATACCCCCCCCCCCATTCATTTTAGTTTTTATCAATATTAACTACAAATGAATGCTATGTCCACCCTGTCATGTATATGTCCACCCTATTGAGTCTAAGTGGCCGACAGGGTGGACATTTTGAGATTAAATTAGCATATTAGTTTACAAAAAACTGTGACTAGCTAAATAGTTAGTCTGGTTGTTGAAGAACATTTGGTATATTTAAACTTACATATTTTGAAAATACTGTATCAATTCTGGCATATTTTATGCCGTCAGGGTGGACATGTTAAGCTTTGGCAAAGCAAGTAAGCAAACTCACGAAGAAAATAATTTGTCAATTGAAAAGTCACCAACAGTTTACAAAAAACTGTGACTAGCTAAATAGTTAGTCTGGTTGTTGAAGAACATTTGGTATATTTAAACTTACATATTTTGAAAATACTGTATCAATTCTGGCATATTTTATGCCGTCAGGGTGGACATGTTAAGCTTTGGCAAAGCAAGTAAGCAAACTCAGACGAAGAAAATTTGTCAATTGAAAAGTCACCAACATATTCAACTAAGCCGTTGAAATTCCCGCCACTGAAGAGACAAAAAAATCTGTTGACAGTAAAGGGGATGGCCTTTTCTTAAAGGGGCAGATTCCTCAATACGACAGGGTGGACAACCATTCAAGGGACATGGACAAACTCTTCTTTTTATTAAATAAAAATATAGTTTTTTATTACCAAATGATCAATACACTCAAACGGAGTAATCTCTTATTTCACAAAATATTAATAAAAATTACAAAATGTTTAAATGTTATGATTTGACAATATTCTACTATCATTAAAATTTTATGAGCAGTGCATGGGACATAGCAAAATAATATGCATCCTCTTAAACAAAACAAAAAAAAATCTAGAAAATGTATCTAAAGAGCCAAGTAATGCTTTTGTTATGAATATAAAAACTTAGCCTAATATAACACACCCTTTCATAGTCATTTTTATGTTAAGTTACCATGGCAAAGGAGTTATTTATGGACAGGACACCAAAAGACACCCTACAGAGATATTGACCCATACAAATAAAATACCTTTTACAGTTTCAAATGATGTATTTATCTGTATTATCAAAAATGACGGAACATTTTAAGTTAATTTCGCTGTTATCAGGATCAAATGCAAGCGATCATTCAAGTCTTTGTTTTGATAGTTATGTAATTTTTCAGTCAATATTAAATTACTGAAAGATGAGTTTCATTTTGTAGTTATAAATATAAATGTAGCTATAAAAGTTATAAATATCTCAATTGTGTCTTCCAGCAGCAATGACGAGTAAATGGTTGCTTGTTTGTATAGGTCTCCTGCTTCTAAGATGTTTTTCCTCAGATTTGCTAAAGTCTGAAATCAAACTCTACTCAAAACCAAATTAGCTGAGCTATGAAATCCATATATTTTATTTGTCAGAAGTAATTTTAGGAGAAACATCTGATACATAGCAGAGAACTATTCTCTTGAGCTATAAGAAACATTTTCATCTGGAATAACAATAACTTTTTTATTATTATTATTAATTCTACAGTTCTACAGAATAGCTTAAATAGCTTATTTTGACTTCAGGTTCATTATATAAATACATCTAATATTATTGCAAGCTAGCTCTCAGGAATAATAATAAAAAATAGTTTCCAGAGTTTAGTTGGGCAGATTCTGTTTGGTCAAATTTAATCAAGATCAGTCCGGCCCTGCACCACCTCTGTCAAGCTTGCATATTTCTGAAAACCATTCATCACAGTGCTGTTTTGTGTTTCTGAGCTGGAGAGACAGAGATGGGAGGGAAAAGCTGTAATCAGCTAAAAGTTTCAAAGTTTTTCTGGGACACAGAAATGCAATCGCTCATCCTCATTTCATACATCTTCATTTATCTTTTTGCTCTTGTGATTTATCTTATCCGTTTTGACAAAAAAAAAAAAAAAAAAATCATGACAAAAAGAAAGTAGCCACTAAAAATACAATCCAAACCATGAAAACATCATCCTCCTGACAAAACGGAGCCGATTTTTAGCCTTGTTTATAAATGCTTTCTACACATTTACAATGATACATTTTAATGTAATTTTATTATAAATAAATTATAAATTATTTGTTGTTGCTAGGATGATCTAGGTCAGGGGTGTCCAAACTCCGGTCCTGGAGGGCCGGTGTCCTGCAGAGTTTAGCTCCAACTTGCCTCAACACACCTGCCTGGAAGTTTCTAGTATGCCTAGTAAAAGCTTGATTAGCTGGTTCAGGTGTGTCTAATTGGGGTTGGAGCTAAACTCTTCAGGACACCGGCCCTCCAGGACCGAGTTTGGGCACCCCTGATCTAGGTGCTTCTTTACTGGTGTAAATATGTCAAAAGAGGCCACTTCCAAGTCTCTATGATATTATGGTCACCATAGATATGGCTCAGGTCCCTCCTTTAATGTATGAGATTCTTTGGAATTTTTTTGTGCATTTTATTGCCTGTAAATATTAACCTGATCATTTCAAAACAGCAGGACTTTGCAGGATTTGAGGTATAATGCAGTAGAATCAATTCTGGTACTATCACAAACATGCTGACAGGAAATATTATTTGACACATTGTCATGCTGGCCTTGTAAACACTCTGATGATTACTTTAATATCACAAGCTATTCAGAAAACAGTCTCTCTGCTTCCGTATACTTTTTCAAAACTAAGCAATGTTAGACAAAAGCGGGCGGAATTTTTGATACAAAAAATTTATTTTGCTCTGGAAGTCACGTGGTCTAAATATTGTAATTGACCCCTGGTGTATTGATTTTCCGGGGTGCCTTGGAGCACATCAGGCTGCTTCCTGCGATATAATAGCCTTAAGGACTCAGAGCCGGAGCAATACATCATCATCTGGGGGGAGGATGATGCGGACCAGAGGGGCTTTTCCTATACAAGGGGAAGAAGACTTGTCATTTTAGTAATATCATGTATTTATTTCAGTTAGTAAGGAATAAATTATTATTTTTTTATCAGTGAGAAAGACAAACAATATACAGTAATGACCAGCACTGAGAAAATTATTTTATTAATCTGTGTAAAAATTCTCTGTTTTTGTCTTTTTGTCATGTGAAAATTTTTAAACATCCCTAAAACATTAGAATATATATATATATATATATATATATATATATATATATAT
>NW_015547725.1:827099-845555 GCF_001515605.1 Sinocyclocheilus anshuiensis
GTATGTATGTATTTAAAAAATCATGTTAAAATACCATACATATAATCTTGTCAGCACAATATCTATCCATAATTACAGTTATGACCACCTAAACGATCACACACATCCATGGCTTTATGTCTCCCTCAGCGCTTTGGTGTTAATTGTATTTATTGGCCTTCTCATTTTCAGAGCATCTAATTCAGCAGAGTGAGATATATCTATAGGCTCACTAATACTGCAGGATGCTGGGATGTGTCTCTGGCTTTTTTTTTGGCGAAAACACAACTGCTTTGTGCAAGAAGACGCTAGAAACGGACACATGCACACGCTCGCGCACAGCCTCCTTGGAACCAGCTGAGGCTAGTTCAAGATCAATATCTCCCTCCCAGCCAAGCACCATTTAAAGAACCTAATTCAGAAATCCACCTTTCAGCACATACAAGCACCATTCCCCCCGTCTCTGTCCCGCTGTTGTTCATGGGAAGTGTATTTGGAGTTGTGTTGGGCTGTGCACATACAGACAGCTTGGCTCTCAAAAACACACTGCTCATGCAAACCAAACACATATTTTTGAAGTGATCCTGAGCACAGATGCTGTATTGTTTTGGTTCATCATTGAAAGAAAAACAATGTTGACTGGATGTTTAAAAGCCTGTAGGAGAAAAAAAAAAATCACAATAGTTTTCTCCTACACAGCAATGCCATTAAATGAAGACATTATATATCTGTATATTCCAGAGATAAAGACCAAGTGATTTCACATGTTTCAATTTTATAGGAGATCACAACTCATAGGATAGCAAAGTCAAGTCATATTTATTTTTATAGTGCATTTATATACATTACAGGCCAAAGCAGCTTTACAGTAATAAACAGGAAAAAAAATCTTTAATTATGAAACAGATACAATTTCAGCTGTAAAGCATCTCTAAAAAGACAAATCTACATATAAATATAAGCAATTATCATCAAATTATTTAAAGGCAAATGATGACATTAAATTTATAGATTTATAGATCTTATAAATCTGATTTACCTGACTGATATGACAAATGAATGAGACTTGTCAAGAGGCACTCACAAAACATATTTGACTGTAAAAATTAAAAGGAAGTGATTTAAACAGCCACCCCTATACTTTCGAGAACCCTGAAGCACAGAATCAAAACCTACATGCACACACACACACACACACACACACACACACACAGAGTTAAGGATGTGTGGAAGATGCTCTGTTCATCCTTTTGTTTCCTTTAGCTACACCCCCCCAAACCCCCACCACTCCTTCTCTCCTGTCTTTTCTGCAACGCCTCATGGGACCAGTCTCTATCGCTGATGACCGCCATGGGCTGGAAGGGGCTTGCCCTCTTGGCCCCATCTCTCTCTCTTTCCCTTTTATATCTACTCTATGTTTTTACTGTTATTTGTTAAGGCACGGTTTAGACTTACATTCAAGGAGGTAAGCAACACATCTAAAAATAGAATATAATAGATACTTGAGAGTGAGCATTTTTTACCCTGGATTTGGACTTGGTCCTGCATGCAACCACCCAGAATAGCCTATAGTGAAGACAGAGAAACACCTTATCAACCACCCACAACACCCTAGCAATCCACCGGAAAAGAAGTGTGAGAATGCCTGTATCAGTGTTTTTAGTGGGTTTGAGTGAGTGTGTGTGTGTGTATGAAGCTGTATGTCTGGCTTTGAGATTAAGAGGAGAGCTCCCTCTAGCTATAGTACACATACACAGCAGGAGTCTCACATTAACACTGCAAAATCAATACACCACTCACACACATACACACACACCCTGGATATTTCTCACATTTACTCTTTACAGTAACACACATACTCAGGACGGGACACTCATTTTATCACATATGTGGCAATGGACAGATCAATACACAGAAGCACACACATACACTTAACTACAATATGGACAAAGCAAGATGTATGTAAAAAAAAACAAAAACAACAACAGCAAAATGTTTAACCATGTTCAAGAAAACACACATTACAGTTTTTTATAGCTAGAACTTTGATTATCGGCATAAAGTCTGGTCCACTGTCCAGCTTATTCTGGCCAAGAACTGCCCACTTAGACAAGAGAGCATCAGATTGATAAGTGACCAGCTACAGCACAGTTCACTTAGTTGACATATTGATATCACAATAAATCAACAAAATGGGGGAAAAATCACTATAATTACTATGCAACTACTATGTAATTACATAAAATAAGCATTTGTTTCAATATACTAATTGCAATTACATTTATTCATTCAACAGATGCTTTTATCCAAAGTGACTTACAATGAGGAACATTACAATCAATTTATCATAAGAACCAACAATATTCAGTATAACATGCAGTACGCAATGCCCAGTTTCAACTTTAAGCTAGATGTTATTGTACATACATGTTGTAACATTGTACTTACATGTAACCTGCATATAATTACATCTGTAATTACACTTTACTTTTAAACATACCCTTTACCCATAAACTCACCTGCAATAACAGTAAATTTGAATCTTGTGATCCTGTTGCAGAACCGCATGTATATACTCAGTATAAGCATTGTACCAAATGGTAAATATGAAGGTAATTACACATAATATGAAATAGGATCAAAAATGAATTAGAATAGCAAAGAAATCAGCACAAAAAAAAAAAAAAAATAGGAGCCGTGTAGAATCTGAATTTTCCTGTCTGTCCTAATAATAAATAACACACGCTTGTCATAGACAACTCAACAGCAGAAAATACAGTTCTGCTCAAGATATATGAATCTTAGTTATTCTTGGTCAGTTATCTTGTTTCGGGTCAAACATCAATTTCCTCCATGACCTCTGAGCAAGATTATCCAAACAGGGTTTAGACTGTCCTTAACATTCTATACCTGCTGCCGAATCTATCTCTGCTATGGCTGGCCCAGGTGGCCTGAAGAAGGCTGCTCAATGAAAAAGGCATCCTGCTGAGAGCAATGCCTGATGGGAAAGTAAAGCTATTGCCTGAGGCAGTTAGTTGGGCCTATAACTGAACAAAGACTCCAAAGTCTCGCCTGGCCAGCACTTTACAGAAGGAAAGTGACACGGTGGGAGGGTTGGCATATTGAGATCTATTTGCAGTGTGTGTTTTAGAGCAATCTCTAATCCTAGAGTTTCTTCAGGTGTCAGAGAAGATCTTTTGAGCCTGTAGCCTACGGCATGTTATTTACAGGACTGCAAGACTGCTTAATAGGATGATCTCCCTCTTTCCCCCTCATCCCTTTCTCTGGAGGCCTCTACTGATCTAAAGTCCACTTAGATCCGCCACAGTGAGGATGCTACAAACAAAATGGCAGCATATCCAAATCCCTCTTCACCCTCTTTTATCTAATGGCACTGGAGGGGACCTGTATGTCTCACCTGGCTTGAAAACTCAATTACCAGCCCATCAGGCATTGCTCAGAGCCACTGAAATTGACTGTAGTGCTGAACACTGTTAAAAAATAGTCATGTTTTGGAACATGGCAGTGGGTGTTTAGTTGGTCCAAAATGGCCATTACTTTGTGCAGGATGTTTAAGGTGCTGCATTAATCAGGCTGCATTGGTAGACCATTTTGATAAAGGGCCCACTGGGGGTTGGGGGCACATTTTAAGGTGGTGAAGCAGGTTTTTAAAACATGGTGAGTGGTTTGTTGCTGGTACAAAGTCATCTATAAGCCTGCCAGTTCTGCCAACAGCAAGTCAAACTGATCAACCACCTAACTTTGCTATATAAGCTCCATAATATTCCCCAAATACAGTTAAGTTTGATTTAAAAACTTTCTATCTGCTTTCATGTTTCAGATATGCATGGCCAGATGTTTTAAGGCAAGAATGGGCAAACTAAGTCCTGGAGGGCCACTGCCCTTCAGAGTTTAGTTCCAGCTCTGATAAAACGTACCTGCCTTCTAGTAATCCTGAAGACATTGATTAGCTTGTTCAGGTGTTTGATTAGGGTTAGAACTAAACTCTGTAGGACAGTTGCCCTCCAGGACATAACTGTTCTTAGGCCAAGGCTGATGAGATAGACATTGTAAAACCACAAGAAAAACCTGGAGAGGTTTATTGATGTAAGCAAGGCCAGATTCTTGAGGAGGAGATACTATTTCATTACTGTAATCTCTTGTTATTAAAGTTTACACCTTTCCACTGGTGCCAGTTTTGGCAGTTATCTCAGAAAAGAGATGATCTCAGGATTGAGGAGCATATTTTGGATTTGTAGGTTTTAGTGAAAAGAATCAAAAGCCCAAAGCTGATTGATTGAGGATACCAATTCAGCAGGTTAACTGCACTCCATTATCTCATGCGACTTTGTCAGCAATACCAAGGCTTTAATTGAGAAATTGATAATTGATTTAATTTGCTCCACGGACTCAGACTGCTCAGCCTGAAAGTCTGGCAAGGTGGATTTCCTCAAGTGGCACCATTTTCTAAATAATCCCTAGCAATCATCACAAGAGTTGCTTTTCATTGAGGGGCTCTGGTAGTGGACTGAACAAGGACTATATTTCAGCTCTTTAAATTAGAGGTGCTTGACCAGCACACCAAGCGATTCATATCATTGAACAGCACAAACATCACTGCCCGGAAACAAACAAACAAACAAACAAACAAACAAACAACAACAACAGCAAAAAAAGTCTAGCTGACTATAAGCTGCTCTTGTTGAAATTTGGATACAGGCACTAAATAATTTAATGATAATTAATGCATTTAGCAGACACTTTTATCCAAAGCAATTTACAGTGCATTCAGGCTATGCACTTTTTACCAGTATGTGTGTTCATGGGAATTGAACCCACAACCTTTTGCAGTGCTAACACAATGCTCTACCACTGAGCTACCCCTCAACATAAAAATGGGCTCTCCTGAGTTATCTGAACAGAAAATTTCTCCATTCTCTCTCTGTCTACCACATACGGGACTGCGGTAACTGTAGGTAATAGTGAACCTTAGTAACTGGAGGGAGAAACACAGAATAGCTATTTTGATAATCCAAACATCATCATGATTATAATATAAAACAAATTAATCCTGAATGGGCAACAGTAATATGATGCTCACCTTAGACTATTAAATGTACCATACAGGTCACGAAAAATGGGCTTCTCCAAATTCTTCTTTATTTCTCATGTTGTCATCTAAAAAGTAGATGGAACAAGACCTGCTTTTTACTGTGAATTCTTAAAAAAAACAGCCTTTTGTTTTATTGGACATACTGAACATAAAAAAGCCTAAATCTGAGCTTGGGTTGCCTGTATACATAAGCATCATCCTGCAAAAATCATAATGGCCAGAGAAACATGTTTCAGTCACTCCTCTCCAAACACCACCCCCCACACCCCCAACAAATTAAATAGCTATCTATGCTTTTAAAAACAAATTTCCGTTTTGAATGCTTACAAATATCTCCCGCTTTTCAACTACCTTTATTTTGATATGTACTTTTTCCCACTTTTTCCCAGTCCAATCAATTAACAATGGATAAAATCAAGACTTGCCCTGAAAGATCACATTATGGAAGCAAAGGTTGTGAATTGCATTTCACGTGTAGAGGCCCAGCACAATATAGACTCAGAGGGACCCAAATTACTGACTTGAATAAATAACATCAGGAAAAACACAGAATATTGCCAAGTTTGCCCTCCTTCTACCTGTGATTGTAACTTTTCATTTATGAGCACATTTATCTAACCTGGCTCAGTTTTCCTTTAACCTCCGCATATGGCAACATGCCTGTAGGCTACAGAGAAAGACTGCCAACACTGACAGCAATGGAAACTTTGAAGGTTTTGGTATTTCTCTGACATTCAATGATTTCCCCCAAGCACATGTGGAGTTTATCTGTTTTGTCATTTTTTTAATACCAGAATCATCTACACAGAACTGTAAGATGACAAAACACTCTGAAATGCCAAAGTCATACTGAGGTGTGTGCTTTTCCCATATCAGTAAAGGCCTTTTGAGTGCTCGGCGAGTGTGTGAAGTGTACTGTGTCCCAGATACCCCGAGGTGTGTGAGATGAGGCTGTTCGCCCACAGCCACTCCTAAATAATGTGTGTAAGAGGAGAGAAGTCAACGCCAAGATCTTCTCCTTCCTCTCTGCTCTGACAAGCACAGCTAATCAGAAATCATTTGCTATCTCCCCTCAACCCTTGGCAAGCCACATCCATTTCACTATTGGACACCGTCAAGGGCTGCTCGGCTATCTGATGTTGAAGACTCAGGTTATTAATAAGTGTCAGGGAGAATTGATGCGGTGCTTCTGGAAGAATCTAACCCATTCCAGAGCTTTGGGGAGATGTCCTGGAATATGCAGAATAAAGTCTTAGCTGCTCCTAATGAGAAGTTTTCCATCATTCTGCTCTGCGCCATGTAGCTAGCAAATATGTATTTCTGCAAATGAAAGATACTGCTCATATAAAAAGCATGAGTGCATGAGCGTGGGAGAGCAAGAGAGGACCAGCAATCATTTCTGTCATTTATTGGGACACCTTTTTACTTCTCGCTACAAAAGCCAGTGCCAGGTATCCTCTGCAGAAATACATTTTATAGTTCTCAAATAAAAAATGAGTCATTGGTATCTCCAAAGCGCATTATTTAATAAAGCTCTAGTGTTTTTGCCGAGCATGCACGGTTGTTCATCATAAGTCTTGACTCTCTTTAATTAAAGTATGTCTCTGTCAAGGCCGCTCATGGCTGCTGATGGACACAGCCAGTTTCACATTATAAAGCTTTTTATTATTACAGAGCTTAAAGCTGGAATAAAAGCACTAGGAAAAACCCCACTCTAAAGAGATATTGAGTAGGATTTCCATTGACTAGTTGAGTATTTCTACTCCAAGAAGCCCAAAATAGATTGAAAAACTATACGTTACTATCTCTGGTCATCTCAGAGGCACTTGTATGGTTCATTCATGACCCCCTAAAAGTATAAGAGCACTCAGTTGGAGCAGGTTTTTCATGCCAATCACCTGATTCATAAATGCCATGGGACTAACTCTGGAGCTGCAGGAAAATAACATGCTGGTGACATTCATATTGATAATGATAATTGGCTAATGGCGAAACACCTATTTGGGAAAACATCAACTATAATAAAATAGTAAAGAGAGAATGGTGCTCCATTAGTTCTGAATGGAACCTGGGAACTGCAGTCACTCTGTCAGCAGAGAGAAGCACTAACAACAAGTTTCAAACCCACATGAGAATCACCCACACCTTTATTTCTGTAGTGCTTAGGGTTTGCTTTGAAATTGAACACAAGTAACACAAAATAGATATGCAAACAAGCACATGGATGACAGTGAATGTAAATAAATATCTGACCACTTAGTGCCATGTCTGAAAACCTTGACCAACATTATTATTAGAAAAACCGGTTACACTTTATTTTAAGGTGTCCTTGTTACAGTGTAAATATACATTTAAGTACTGAGTAATGTTAATTGAAGGCACAGTATGTAAGATTTTTTAAAATTAAAATATCCCAAAAAAAACACTAGAACAGTGTTATATATTTTGCTGACTTGTGTACTTACATTATCCCAAATGTTTCGAAGAATGTTTAATCGAGCTGTATGTCGCGTTCGTTCAGCGGCCTCGTTTCGCTTCGAGGGCTTTCAGCCTCACCCTGCTTCATACTACTACGTTAATAAATCATTAGTTCATCCATGAACATGATTTCTGCCCGAGTCCCGTCGAATTGCGTCAGCTGTGGGGATGAAGACGACAACTCCTATGATTCAACACTCAGTCACGGCGTCATCAAACTACACCTTTGCCTCTTTGTTTATTTTGAATATGCGCCCTCTAGCGGCGAAAATTACATATTGTGCCTTTAACTACATGTACTTACTATATGGTTAGGGTTAGGATTAGGGTTTGGCTTAGGGTTACTTGCATGTAATTATGCATAATTAATTGTTATTATAACAGTAAGCACATGTAACATGTGTAACAAGGACACCTTAAAATAAAGTGTTACCGAAACATCAAATGCTACAAAAGTGCTGAATTTTCTAACAGTTGATGTGGCTCAGTTCAGGTGTGTGTGTCCACGTGGTTTTGTCTGCAGCTGTCTGGAAAAGGTGTCTCACATCAGCATGGTGAATATCCAGCAGCCTCGGACACTTCAGGAGGAAATCAATGTCTGTGGCGCACTGACATTTCAATCCAAAGGTCCTGCATATTTGTTTTTCAGGATTTTGGAGATGATCTCCAACATAAAGTACACAACAGTGCCCAGAGGAGGAACGACCACAAAGGAATTTTTCATTCTCATTTTCTCAGACCATAACACAACACCCTCCCTCTTCCCAGCATCCCCCATTCCTCTTTTTTCTTCCTCCCCTCACATCCCCTCACTAAGACAATCATCAATTACCCTTATCCAGAAGCACTATCTCATCCCAGCTCATTTTGGAGATGAGGTTTCCATGCTGCATGGTTACTGTCCAATCCTCTTTCTGTCCATCACCTCTCCTTCTTCCTCTCTGCGCATGGCCTGAGATTGACAGACAGTGAGCAAATCAATAATAATTATGGAATTGCAGTGTCTGGTGTTGGTCATGTGACTGAGCAAACAATCATTTGAATATGTAGTAAAGTACACATTATGGCCCACATCAAACATGAAGCATTAATGTCCCAGGTGGATTCATTTAGTATCTGATCAATGTAAAATTATGTTTTTTGTATCGAGAGTGTGTTATAGGCAAACGATCCGATGCAACCCAATTTTTGTGTCTATGCAGATGTACCATACACCAGCGCATGTGCAAGGTGAGAGTATAATATCTGGCAGAGTATAAAAAAAGCTGTGCGGACACTACTGAGCATGAAACAGAGCTGGCCTTAGGTTTCTGACGTTAAGTAGCTCAAGTCCACATTGACAGATACAGTAAAACACTGTACAGTAAAGCACAGCGCAGCACAATAGTAGTCAATCAGATATTTCAGATGTATTTGATTAATATGCAGTTTTGTTTAATATACAGTCACTGCATATTAATCAAAAGTGCTGCATCTGGAAGGCAGCAGCCGTCTCTCAGAAAATTAACAAGCTTTGGTGATCACCATCTAGCTCCCTCAAGATCAAACTATGACTGTTCACCTCCATAGTGATCCCAACGGCCATATACAATGGTGAGACCTGGAAGGCTTCAGCAAGTATCAACAAGTAGCACAACATCTTCCAGCAGAGATGCCTACACCGAATCTGAAAATCTGACACACACAAAATGTGCAGAGTTGTGGGTCCTCAGGACCAGGATTGAAAACCACTGCTCAATGCTATTTTATGTATGTTTTCTTTACAGCTACAGGACGCATATGGAGCATGATTATAGGTCAATGAGATTTTAGAGATTTCAATTCTACATATTTGTTGTTTGATATACTGTAGGTAGTATTTAGAGTATTATTTAAGATATTTCACAGTGGATGGAGCCTGGAGTGACCGGGCTAACACTATGGCCAAAACCCCAGCAAATTATAAGATCAGCAAACCAACTTAGGCTGTAAAATGCAAATGCATTGTATTGTAAAATTGTAATTTCTTAGCATCTTTGTTCTTGCAGATTGTTGTTTACTCGGGAGTCTGTATACGTGTGTGTTTAAGCATAGCCATAAATGTATTGTATTGTAAAATTGTAATTTCTTAGCATCTTTGTTCTTGCAGATTGTTGTTTACTCGGGAGTCTGTATACGTGTGTGTTTAAGCATAGCCATAAATGTATTGTATTGTAAAATTGTAATTTCTTAGCATCTTTGTTCTTGCAGATAGTTGTTTACTCGGGAGTCTGTATGTGTGTGTTTAAGCATAGCCATAAACGTAGTTCAATTAACGTAATGAGTGCTAATGTTAATGTCTCTGTCACTCCAGTAGTCCATAAAGACTGGACAAGATTGAAGTTGTCCTCGCTGCAGCAACATAGAGACCCACTGAACATTTGCAAGGGAACCAGGCCAGGACCAAACCATAGAAAAAAAAGAAATAAAAGTGCAGAATGAAATGGTTTAATTGATGCTGCAGTACATGACTTTGGCAATTCTCACCCAATTCTACGTATTTTTCAAACCATTATAAATATTCTATAAAAACAAAACAACTCCACCAAAAACAGTTAGTGAACATATTAGGTTTTAAAGTACTTGTTCATTTGACCTGTCCCTGCAGATGGAGGATAATGTGAGTTGATAGGGTTTGACGCACCATTCAGATGCGCATTAAATTAAGCCTTTTGGTCTTAGTGTTATCTGCTGAAATCGGGCAGATGTGTATTAAGTCAGTACAATCTGAGAACAAGAAGTGAACATTGACCATAATTGTACAGGCTTTTAGTACTGTAGATAATTAACCAGCAGAGAGGGGTTGATACACCTTTCAGTTAAAAGTGCCAATTAAAAGGGTTTTATTGACAAATGCATTATCTAGTCTTTTACAACATGCATGCTCACTGGTCAACAGATATCTTTGTAAGGGAAGACTTCTCAACTTATAACCGTGGTCCATCAGTTTCACAGATGTCCCTGTTTTTTTCTTTACGTCCCTGCCATGCACCTGCCCCATTGCAATCAGTGTAGTTACAGTGTTCTCTGATGTAGCATAAACTCGAACAATACATGCCCTGAGTAACACTGGTTGTTAATATTAATGCACACCAGCTGTACTATTCACCCTTCCAACAAATTACACAACCACGCCTTCTATCTTTCTTTTTTACTGTCTCTCATCATCTCTTCTCTAACTTCTTGGTGATGCAATCTGGAGTGTTTTAGTGCCAGTAATTAATAGTCTCTGGGCTCAAATCCATGAAGATCGCTGGAGGAGGTCTCTTTCCTGCTGCTGGGTCACGCAGTTTCTCCATCGCTCTAAGCAATCAATGGAGGTGATGGCAATCCAGTGGAGGACCAGAACCAACTCATCGATACATACTTTGCGTCCAAGACCATCCTGGCGTGAGACATCCGGTGGGATGCTCTCGGGATAATGAGCAGCTAGTCTAACACGCAGCTGGTACCACCACTTAGACCATGGTACAAGATGCCAGACTATTGATTACCTTAATGGTGTGTTCAGTGAAGTGAGGAAGACTAATTTGAATGTATACATTCTGTTAGGTGTGACAAAGCTGAAATATTGCATTGACAATTTCAGTTTTGTTCTCTTTTAGAGGAACAATAATTTTCAACTTCTGACCATGAAAGTATTCCATTCTCTGTTCCTTGGAAGATGACATTTAATGAAAACTAAACGTTTATCATCAACTGCATAAATCTATCTGTTCCGAGATGTTCATATAATGTCATACCACTGTTATGGCAAAATCTGAGACTTATGTAACCTACAAGTTTTCAAGTGGGAAGTCGAACTTAAAGTAGCACTCCATTGTGCTTTTCCAAGTTGGAAATGAATACTTACCAAGTTGAAAGGAACTCACAACATCCCAGAATCACCTGGTCTCTCTCAGTTAGACTTCAGTGTTTTTCCTGTTTGTGTGAAGGTGAATGCTGATGCGACAATAGAACAGTCTGCTAGGAGTGTCTACGAATAGCAGGAGTGGGGTCCTGAGGTCCAGCTAAAGGTCAGACAACTGCTGAGAGGCATGAAAGGGCTCATGCAGAGGCTCAGTGATGGTCCAGCGATGGCCCGGTGGGGAGAGGAGCAGGGTGCAGTACCATCAGTGCCACTCTAGGTCAATAGCACTGTGGTTTCAAAAGAGTTGTGTCTGCTGAATCAATGTACTTGCAAAAAGATCAAACCCAGCAGCACAATTGGCGCTTTCCGGTGATCTGTCTTTCTTTCACTTGTGCTATGTGCCTTTCACCCTTTTTCCGAAACATAAATACATAACTGTTGAACAGCTACAGCACACAGCTTGTTTTGCTAGTTTTGTTTCTGTCAGGTGTCAGTTGTAGTGTGACGCAACAGTCTTTGTTCTGATATTTTTGGCAAGTATATTTGGTAGGGGATGATCTCTTAAGCCACACCCTCTCTTGTATTGATGATCTGTGCCCTTTCAGCGGTTTCCCTGCTGCTTCAGGTTCCCAGCCCGCTGAGGTTCCATCGGACTGACAGAACTGCAGGGTTCTCTATACTGCTGCCCCGTAACTGTGCTTGGATAAAGGTCAGATATTGTGCTTCTGAACAAGCTAAATGGGCCCCGTAGCCTCAGTTTCACACAGCTTTTAGAAGTCTAAACAAAACAGACTACGCAGGGGTGCAACTCTCTGGCTCAGATACATACAGAACTGATATCACTCAAACTGTCTTTTCAAAAGTTTCTCAGCAGCTCAGACAAACTGGCAAAAATAGAAGCTGTGCTCTAGAGTGGCCACCTAAGCTTCACATGACCTTTAGACTCAATAAAGAGTCAAACTTATCACACTTTATGAATTAATTTATATGCTGGATTGATTTTGTGACTCCAGCAAGCACTTTCACACATACTAGCCACTGATATCTAACACTGAGATCCTTCAGCAAGTTATGCATCATGCAGGTGCAACCCCAGTCAGGAAGAGCAAAAAATTTGACAAATGTCCTCCATATTTAGCACTAGTTACATACAACTTTGAAAAGTACCTTTTCTTGGTCTTTAGGATTAATGACCCCATTACCTCACCCTGATTGGACAGGCTAAATTGCTGAATACTGTTAAATTGCCGAATAAAATTAGACATTGATATGTAACCAGAAAGATTTCTGAATGACTCGATTTTGCAGCTTAATTTTCAAAAATGTGAATGGTAATGTTTATTAACACACTGAATCAAAAAGTACATAACCTGACATTGTTAAAATAAATAAATAAATTTACAAACAGATGTGTGAACAAAACAAAACCATAGCATTAAAAGTTGTAGCGCATCCATTCCCAAATTTCTGAAGAAGATGATACAAATTAGCTATTTACATTTAGGCAAAAATTGAGAGTCACAAATGTACAACCATAATTTAGCTAGTTATTTGAAATGGGTCATGGGTCAACTAATGAACATATGCACAGCCTTTTTAGAGAAGCTGGAATCATCCATTGCATTGTGTCTCTTGCTGTATTATGAGCATCAAAATAAGCGTTTGAACATTAGAACAAATCTCATGTAAACTAATACAAATGCAGGTGAACTTGAAACTTGAAGGAGCACCTGTATAATTATACAGGGATTCCTTCAGATTGTTTAGCCATACTGGTTAGTTGTGACATTCAGAACAAAATATATCTTCAACATTTCAGTAGTAGTATCATTATTGTTTATTTGTCAGGTATTCTGGCTGCTGTATATTCCGATGTATTGCACACATATAGATCAAATGCAATAGTAGTCACATTAATTGTATAAAATAGTCTTTTTTATACTAAATATTGTACCTTAATCATAACCATATTTGCAAAATACAGTGTTATACGATTAAATTAAAAGAGCTAACAACACTATGGGCAAACTGCTTATGATTCTATTCCATTAAAAGAAAAAACTGATCTGGCTTGAAAACTTCTTGGCCCAATTACTCAAAGAGAGTTTAACAGATGCAGCTCTAATAAAACTGTAAAGCCTTTTAATGAGGCAAAGCGGAATCAAAGTTTAGCAGAAAACTATCAAGCAGGGCTTTGGAGGCCTGACACTCCGTCCCTGCAATTCATTATGGCTCCAAGCTGTCAGTCCCTGGTTCATCTCTCTAATGGAATTAACCACTGTCAGCCAGCCGCTCAGCCACACGACTGCATTAACACAATGGAAGGTGCAGATATATTTTCCTCTGAGTCTGCTCGTACTGTCCCTGGCCCATAAATTATGAAATGTAGTGCTTTAAAGGTCAGCGAAGAGATTGCTTCCGTGTAGAAGCATCGGTTCAGCAAAAGCTATCATGTTCTATTCATCGATCTTGTTTATAATGTTTATTAGAACACAACCTGTTTGTTTAAAACAAATCAACAGCAAATGGGGGAATGAATTAGACTCTGAACACTTTTAACATATTTTTTTCTTTGTCCTATTGTTTATACAAATATGTATGTGTAAAACATTTTTGGACATACATGTCATGTACATGTACATCCATCATCATGTATATCGAATACATAATGTTGATAAGTAAGAAAAAAATGTATAAGAAAACATATATATACATACAGATTTTATGTTGTTTTAATAAAGTTGCATATATAAATAAAATACATATTGTTGACATAGATAGTTGCTACATTTAATACCACATACAAAATCATCATATATGCTACTACTATTATTAGATTATTAACATATGCATACATACTAATTTTACTGTGTGGATATATAGTCTTGTAGGTAACATACATGGCAATATCACTCTTGATATAGGGCAGTATATTGGTCTGTTCCCTTGCATGTCACACTGTATAAAATAATATTTTATTTACAAATATTATGTGTAAATGTATTCCTATACATTTTAATTGAGAGCATTAGACAATGCATTAGAGCAATGCATAATCTCAATGTGAGATGCCAAATAAAATAAAATCTTTTAATTCCATATTACTCGACAGCACTGGATGTATATAGCCCATCCCTTGATCTGATGCCCAGAGCTGGTGTAAAATAACGCAATGACGGACAATTCCACAACTCATCTCTTTCTCTCTATAAAGGTCCAGATATCACCAGCGCCTACCCCCCACCCTGACTTTCTTTTAAAGGAAATTCAAACTGCCAGAATTCAGTGTTTCCAAAGGCCCCTTGAACCCCCCAAAAGCCCGCAGTGGCCCTGAAGTGCTGTCCCTCCATTAGATTAACCCATGGTCATGACCAAGGGGGGCATGATTAAGTTGCAGCAAACTCAATTGCAGAGGGTTACATGTAAGATAATGGTTAGTCTGAATAGGAGACAGGCTAAAGCTAACATCAATCGTGCTCTAATCTAAAACTCTGTCCCTTCTTTCCTCCATGGGTCATATGCAGTCATACCCCATTGATCTCTCGTCAAAACATTTCAGCTGCAAATTAGCTGAAGACGGCCCGTTGAGCAGTTGTGGAATCCATAAATTAATGAAATTACAAGATGCTGTTTATGCACAATTATATACAATTTATCTTCAATAATCCGATCATAGATGCTAATGTGACAACATTAAGAGTATTTCAGAAGGAGGCAGCGTTCATCTTCCTTTTGAAACTTTGTTAGTGCTTTAGGGTTAGGAATTGGAACATTATTCTCTTCAGTATTAAACTGCAGTGCATAACTCATCCCATATGAAATACAGTTTAAATTGTTTGGTACCGTTTTAATTGTGTTTCATTCTTCTGTGGAACACCAACAGAGATTTTTAGAAAAAGTCCATATGATGCAAGTGAATTGGTTCCTCAAAGACGATGCTTCAAAAACCATGCAAAACAAACTTGACGGTAATCCATACAACTGTCAACTGTCAGCACATTGTTAAGCGGAAGTGATGGTTTATAATTTTAACAGTTTGAGATATTAGTATTTTTCTCACACACACCTATTGCTTCGCTTCAAAAGACATTGATTAACAACAGGGGTTGTGTCAATTACCGTTGTGTTCGTTTTGCATGGCTTTTGAAAGGCATTTACATCTGGGATGGCATGAGGGTAACTAAATGTTAAAATAATTTTCATTTTTGGGTGGACAATCCTTTCAAGAGATCAGACTTATGCATTTCATTGTAAGTTAATATGATAGAGGAACTCGAGCCATATGTACAGAGCAAAATATCATAAATTTTCGGGGTTGGCCTTCTTTCACTTGGGAAATTCGACAACCACTGAGTAACGACCCAGAACCACCTAGCAGCCACTCTGGAAAACACTCTGATAATATCCTAGCATTGCAGCAGTGACGTTTTGTAAGGAAGATACAAACATTTGATTAATGTCAGTTGTTTCCTGCTTTTTTAAATTCATTAATTTTTAAAAATAATATATATTCATCAAATACATCTGGTTTTTCTTTTGAGAGCTGGACACATGTTTTGTCTCAGCAAATTAATTTCCTCTAAAAACACAGGAGTGTTTTGGTCGTACGCAGAGATGCTGGCTCTAATTTTACCTCATGGTCTTGATGTAACCCAGCACTGCACCTCTAACCTGGCTTTTCTCCTCTGCCGTCCTTCCGTTTGCAGGATTATTGATCAGGCTCAGGCTGTGGGCGGCAGGAGATTTAATGATGTTCCCCTTTGTTTGAAGGAGGAGGAGGCCATTTCTTCTTTTGACCACTGAAAAGGCCTTCAAACCTCTAAATAAGGGGATGTCTCATGGCTGTGTGACTGGCCCTGCTAATTACCCCTCTGTGTGTGTGTGTATGTGTGTGGGTGTGTGCAGTAAATGAATGCTGATTGCACTATTCCCTCACAGCTACTCAGCAAGTGCATTCAGTGTCCTTGACCTTGTGTATGTTTGTGTGTGTGTAGTTTCTCTGAGGTCTTGAGATTTCTTCTTGCCCTATCTTTCTGCCTCAAGTCATGGATCAACCCAGATGCACACGCATTCATTAATGGGCATGCAATAACACATGCACAAACCTCATTGTAAAAAATTGCACTTTTTGGAAATGCAGAATTTCTGTAAGCTCCAGAGCTTGTGGCGATTGTCGTGGTCAGCATTAGAAACCAATTTCAGCTGCCTTTGTGTGAATGACCCCTGAGGTCGAAGGTCATTGACTCTGCAGGCAATCCCCAATTGCTAAAAGGCCATCTAAAAAGCCCCTAAAACGCACACAGCACAAAGCAGTAGAGAAGGCCGTCTTTGAAAATGAGAACAGGAGTCAATTTTCTTACAGAGCTTGTAGTTATGTTTGGGCCAGTTTAAACTGTCGTTTTGATCCTGATTGCTTGGTTTTGGATGAATCTACAACATTTTGCCCATTTATCGTGTGTATGATTTTGGGCAAAGTAGAGATTCTTCTATTTCTTCCCTATGGATTTTGAATATGGCAACAATTCAATAATTTTCATCCAGGCTGTTGAAGCAGCATATGGAACAATATGTCACATTTTACCTATTTAGGCCCAAATGTACTCATGGCAAAGTTCTTTGTCATTCTTGGCTCAGGGGTTGACAGTTTCAAATACCTGAGCAATGGTATACTGTTAGTAAACAACAATGCCATCCACAGTGCTGGAAATGGTGTTTAGATGAATATGTAAATATGTGCTGCGCACTTTCCTCTGAATAACGAAATAAACACACACACACACAAAATGACAGCAGTGAGAAAACAGCAGCTAAGAAAGCATCTGATCATAGTGATGTTGGTGTGTTTGCACCAGCTATGCAATTCAGCACTCCAGTCAAATCACATCACGTTTATTTATTTAGCACTTTATACAATAGATTGCAGCTTCACAGCTCAACATGAAAAAGAGGAGCGTTTCAAATTAAATTACTACTTCAATTCCTGCTATAAGTTAGCTCTTTATTGTCCATTCAAATTGGAAATTCATCTCTGACAGAGTTTAAGATTATACAATCAGACAAAGTTCTGTCTACACACACTCGACCTGTGTAGAATGAAGGCTCTACCATGTAGACATGGACCAAAAAACTCAACCAACTGCTTACATCTAAGTCATGCAATGTTTTCTTCAAAATTTGAGGTCAGGACAGTCAGACAGTATTAAACGCTGATGGAAGCTATTAGTGCACTTACTGCATTACATGGAGAGGCCAGTGCGATCACTGACATTTTTCCCTGATAACAGGGGAAACAAAATACGCCATCATTTTTGCTCATGCAGATAAGAATAATACATCATTCAAAACTGTAAGGGTCTACTTTTATTTGTGTACACTCACAAAAATTTTGTGGTTTTGTAAAATAAAGAAGACAAACAGGATGCGCTCGGTCTCTTAAACTGGAGCACGTCACAAAAATGAACTGAAACTCAGCATATAGGCTACTTGCCTCACAGACATGAAAAATATCTATAGAAAGCTTGAAATAGGCTATATATTAAAGCCCCAGAAGTACATATTTAAGGAATTAAATTAATATAAACATGCGAGTAGTAAACGAATACCTTAAATGAGCAACTATTAGTCGACTAGAAAAATCTTTATTGGGGAGCAGCCCCAGAGCCTTATGTAATAGGGTCAAAGAGGCATCCACAGTGTTCTGATATTGCAAGTAAGCAAACTGTAAGGTTTTATATTTATGATGCTGGTGATTTTTACAGCTTGACACAACCTGTCATCCTTCAGTTTCATTGTGGGGAAAAGAGTATTCTGCTCTTTCTAAACATCTCAATTTTTGTCCACGAATGAAAATAAAAATGTGGAACAATGTAACAGAGTAAATGATGACAAAATTTTTATTTTTTAGTTGAGTCTGTGCGTGAGGGTCAGAATGTCTTCCACTGCTGGTCAATAGTGTGATGGATGGCTGAAGAGTTGAATTGCCTCACACACACACACACACACACACACACACACACAC
>NW_015547725.1:848875-852421 GCF_001515605.1 Sinocyclocheilus anshuiensis
CACACACACACACTCTCACTCACTCACTCACTCACTCACTGATATACACACACTCATACACATGCTACCTGTCAGACAGGGACACACATCTTACGCTCAACACACTGCTGTCAGCGGCTGGAAATAAACAGGGCAGAGCTTCAGTACTCAAACAGAGATTTCCCTTATGCAGATGAATGAGGTGGAGTAGATTACCGCTGCTAAGATGCAGCATGGGCATACAAGAGAGGGGGCAGCACACGTGTCTGTTTGTTGAACCACCGTCAAAGAGCTAAACTGTGCAAATAACATATCCCATGTAAACGGAGGGATATTCCTTTGCTCATTTTACCTCTCTCTTTTTTTAAATGAGAACTGATACAGGTGCTTGCTGAGCAAACAACAGCATGTCGATGGGAAGCTGGCTCTGGGGTCCTGGGACTTTCATCCGGTGTATGGCCTGATTGAAAATCATTCTGATGTGGCAGCTGGAAAGGTTATCTGTGAAATGGGTTCAGCGCAGGTCCCTATAGCTCCCTGTACAGGGACAGGTTGTGTGTGTGCTGCTTTAAGTGTGTGGAAGAAACTGACCATTAATAGTGAAGGAGAGAAAGTGCAAGCATGAAATAAAGAAAGAGATGCAAGCCCACAACATGCTACCCTTGCCTCAGGGTATGAGTGTGTGAGGTTTGGTTGTGTGTGTGTTTACCTGCATCAATGGTGCATGCATTCATTGATCTTCCTGATTATTTGCTTACGTAGCTTTGTGCACGCACAGGATGAGGGTGTGGGTGGCTTGTGTGCAAGTTTGGGTGTGCAGTGCGTGCATGCATTGGTCTGTATCCATTTAAGGCAGCAATGCATTGATATTCCTCACATTTTCTGGTTAGGGTTTACTCTAAACAGTTTTGCAGAGTAACTAAACAAAGGTCACAGTACTACATTTTTAGGACTGTTTCCAATGAGTAGGCCTAGTGGTGTGGTGAGACTGCTAGCTTAAGAAATAATTAAAATGCACTCAGTTCCTCTTTCTCATAGTGTTGCAAAGTCAGAATCCTTAAAATGAACTTGTTCGTTCAGAGAGTTTATGGAAATGAACATTTTTTTTTTCCCCTCAAGTCTATGTACTATGATTCAATTAGTTTTGTTGAATATAGTATAAATTTACCCACTTTGTTAGGTGTCTAATTAGGTTAACTGCCATGCTGAAGTACTTAATTAGGTTAACTACTATGTACTTTGGTTAATTGTTTGGAAAAATTTACATATTACAAAAAACTTTTGCTGCAATTGAGGTGGAATATGGGTAAGACACATGTTTTGTAGTTTGCTTAGGTTTAAGGGTGGGTTAAGGGGTAGAGGTAGGTTCAATACTGTAATTATGGATGTAATTACATTAATTACAGATGTACAGATTAAAGACACAACATAAAGTGAGTCTGATTTACCTGTTTGATACTTTCACTCTAATTATTCATTCATTCATTCAAAATCATTCTAACTACTTTACTCAAAATATTAGTTTGACTGCAGTTTAATTATACTTCAAATTATGATTAGCTTGTAAATTGGCAAGCTACAGTTTCAAACTAGTTTCTTCAAAACCCCCTACAATAAATATTAAACATCTGCAATTAAATGTATCTTTAATTTAAGATTGGAGTTTGAGTTTAAAATCTCCCATTGACCTCGACTGAATGTTCAACATTCAAAATGTGGTGACATCACCGTAATATTTGCTTGCTGACTTGTGATTGTTCAATTTTCCCAATTGCCTTTCTTGAATATATTTAGAAAAACATAGCCACTAGTGACTATGAGGCTGTGCTAGTGACTCACATCATGTGATGCCATTAGCCAGTAACCATTGAGATGATGCTGTTTTCCTGAAACTCATTTATGGCTCAGGCATTCGTTAATGACATTGGTCATGCACTAACCGAGCAACTGCCATTTAAGATGAAAGGAAATGTTAACCATATAACTTTCTCCAGGTTTTATAAATTCTTTGGTCAGGTCAATGGCACAGCAGATCTGATGCAGTGTTGCATGTATATAGAACCAAACCTTTTGCTGCCTTGAAAGCACTGTTCCTTCTGGCAGGGCATTTCTAGTTTTTTATACTCTAGTTGCATGCATGCATGGATACGTTTATTTGAGTTTACTGTAGGTGCATTTTTGTTGGTCTGTTATCTGCTGCATGCAGCATCCGCTGATTGGCTCACGGCTGTGAGGTTCTGATCCTGCCTTTGAATAGCATTGACCTCTGTAATGACCTCCAGCCGGACCTCATCTCTGCCTCTCTGCTTCTCTCCTATTTCTATACTTGAGTTTACAGGGAAAGAAAAAGAGAGGGGGATTGTGTTGTCCAGCTGAGAAAGGTTTAATAGAGGGGGCTCATTGGGCGGGCAGGTCACTCATAAAGCCATGGGTCCAGCCGGGCTGAACAATGCATAACCCATACAACCTCTGACCTGGCACATGTGCTCCATTTCTGCAGCTGTAGAACAAATGTGTTTTTTGGTCATAAAAAAGATCAAATCCATGATCCATCATAACCTTTATGAGTAATGCATTACTGTAATCAAATGATTATTAATGTAATGAAGTAATGTAAGATCAATTCTCATTCTCAGCAGCAGTGCCAATTGTATGTTCCCATGACTTAGTACTAATATAATTAACAAGACATTGAACATATTCACGATATCTGTTTAGTGTGTAATGCAAAAAAAAAAAAAAAAAAAAAAAAAAAAAATCATGTTGCCATTTATCACCACTATGTTACAATTGGTTACAACAAACAAACAAAATCAAATCCTTGACCTTTCTCTTCAGTCCCATTATGGGGTTGGCATTTCCTATAAAATTATATTTCAGTAAGCAACATTTTTTTTAACTTCTTTGTTAAAGGGTTAGGCCACTTCCAGAATGTTTTTGAGGAAAACAATCCAGGATTTTTCTCCATATAATGGACTTCAATGGTGACCAATTGGCTGAAGGGACTGAAGACAGAAAGACATGAACATCTTGGATGACATGAGTAAAATATCAGGACATTTTTATTTGGGAAGTGAACTAATCCTTTAAAGTTAATAGTAAAGTTTCAGTTTTCTTCTATGTTTGCATTTATATTGGCCTTATCAAGGTCAATAGTTCTACTTCGTTATGGGAAAAATGTCTGTTATCTTACATACATATATATTTTAAGAGGGAAAAAGTACTCGGCACAAAGAAGACTTGCTTTAAATGTTGTGGTGCAATAATATTCAGAATTTCCTTAACTCACCAAGTATATGATGTAAATTACAAATTAACTTTGACTAGGTTGAATAATGTAGTGGTTTCAGTTAAGTTTAGGACTATTAACAATACATACATACAGAAAAAAAAGGATGGCACACTGCTATAACACTCTCAAAACATTTTTAATAATAAATAGGGCAAACAACGTTTAAGCTGTTTCAGTCTTGGTAGCTTATTTTGAGCATGCACCTGCTTTTTTGAGAAGGGTCTGGCTGCAGCTTGGCGCTTGCACTCTCAGACGTGCATTCTCAGGCTTGCACT
>NW_015547725.1:852607-866669 GCF_001515605.1 Sinocyclocheilus anshuiensis
ACTATATATCGAATTTGATCTTTTAATTGCACTTAATGTATCTTAATACATTAAGCCATATTAAGTGTTTATGTTTTCTACAGGAGGAAAACACTTAACGATAGACTTTGCGTTTTGCTGTATGGGAGGACAAGTGAAAGTTTGCGCATTGTGTTCATGGCCATCTGCTTGCCTTGTAGTACATTAAATAATAACTATATATCGAATTTGATCTTTTAATTGCACGTAATGTATCTTAATACATTACGCCATCTTAAGTGTTTATGTTTTTCTACAGGAGGAAAACGCGCAACAAGAGACTTACATATTCTGCTGTTCTGTGGCGACGGATTTGCGGGTCTTGTCTTTTTCTTTCAGGACCCTGTAGGTTACGGTACTAAATTAGTTTTAATCATTAAATCACCACCACAGCGTCTTGTCTCCATTGGCAACACGCATGATTTGTGTCGATTGCAAGTGACATCGCAGGTAGCAGAGAGTGCAGGTGGTGAAGTGACATTGTAATTTTGTTTCTTTTTTTCTTGTCTTCACCACATGTCTACTTTTGTAAAATGTTGAGAGAAATGTTGTATTATAAAAAAAAAAAAAGATTGCAAGTGACGTCACTTGCAGAAGAGAGGGCAAGTGCGTTGTAAAATGTTAAGAGATTCAAACAAAAAGTAATCAATAAATAGAACAAAATTAAAAAATAAAAAAGACTGCAAGTGACGTCGCTAGTGGAAGTGCAAGTGTCTGAGAGTGCAAGCCTGAGAATGCACGTCTGAGAGTGCAAGCGCCAAGCTGCAGCCAGACCCTTTTGGCTTTTTTCCCCCCTGGATCCTGTTTTTAGCAAAAATAAATAACAAAGATGTATCTGTATTTAGAAATGGGGATAATATTGTTTGGAAATCAACCATTGGAACACTTACACTTGTTAATTTGTCAATTATATTTGCTTGTTTAATTTTGCTAGTTAAATTTAACATTCAATAGCAAACATTAAAATGTAGCAACTACAATGTAGTAAAAGTACAATAATTAGTAGCCTGATAACTGATTGCTGTTTTGGATCAATTTTCCGAATACTAATCACAATGATACAAAATCCTCAAGATGACTGAAACTCCATAATCAAAATCAAAAATCTTGATTAAATGTTCCATTGTGCTTTAATTATGTTCCATTATGTTTTAATTATTAATCTTCTCTTTCAACCATCTCTAATGATGAAATATAAAGTCCAGAAGAATGAATTTAACTAATTTAATTTAATAACTAATTTAATTACAAATATCAATCATAACATGTGAAAAATGTACATAAATATCAGAATGTGATGTGATAAATATTTAGTGTTCCCCCCAGCATGCACTTTTCTTGGGTTCAGATGGAAGATGCAGCACACCTGCAAAAGATAAAATGTGGAGAAAGGTGGACTTCTCTTTAACTGAAAAATATAATTTGTTCTTTAATATAAATCATAAAGAAAACATGATTATTGATATCTGAAAGACAAAAACCTCATGTACTCTATAATTGTGTGTATGATTGTGTACATCTTATTTGTATTTTTATTTTATTTTTATTTATTTTATTTTTCTTTAGAACAGTCAAGCATGAAACCAAATGAAAATGGCATACAAACCTATGGTACAAATTACAAAGCTAGGCTGCCTCATCTAAGATGAGCTTCTGTGGATGATGATGGCCAGTCCTCAGGGGCTGATTTGGGCAGTTCTGAATTGATCTGTGTGTGAAAGAGAGCACTGTCACACAACTGCAGGTCTGTCGGGCCACAAAAGTGACTGAGAGTGTCAGCAACTGAAGTGAGAGATGGTTCTAAAGATGTGTGCTGCATATGGTGTTTAACTATGTCTGTGCATATGCACTAGTGTGTTTGTGTGTTGATGGTCTGCTCTCTCTCTCTCTCTCTCTGTGTATTTGTATGTGACCGCACTGTTGATTTGTGCTTTGAACTTGCAAATCCACCTACAGGGAAGGTGAGGTGAGAGAAATGGCAGGTTTTATGACACTGAATCACCTTGACAGTTGCATGCACTCTGCTACAAACTACACACACACACACACACACACACACACACACAAAAAAAACAAACACAAACACAAACACACACAAACACTGCACTTCTGTCTTAAATGCATTCTCTAGTAAAATTTGTTTTTCATCTATTGGAATAGTGGAAGCTATGTAGTAGGTTATTAATAAATAAATATAAATAAATAATTAAGATACTGATTTTATAAATGACAAAGACAGTGGATTAATAACCAGTAAATAATACATACAGTGGTCCAGAAAAAGCATTTGAACACTTCAAAATACTGAATGACGCTGCATTACATGACGTTATACTGTATGTGTGTATATATATATATATATATATAAAATCACATATCTAACTTCAACTTTCAGGAAGCAGTTATTATATTACTATATTGCAAATATAGTAATGTAACTAACAGTCAGACATCAGTTTTATGTTTTCGGTTTTATTATTATAATAATAATAATGAGCAAAATGTTGTTTAAAATCATTTTGTGTTACGTTCAGATCCTCTGTTGTTCAAGCTTTTCTCTCTTCAGATTCACAGGTTTAAGTGTGGCTGAAGTGTCTACATATTTTATGGAGTCACTGTAAGAATACAAAACACTCTGAGCATCAGTACTCTATAATCAAACATTGATACTGCAGTGTCCTGAACAGTGATTGTATGTGCAGTCCATCATTGTAGGTTGTGCAGGCTGTTATTCATGCTGCATCCTGCTGATTTCTCCTCCGAGATGTAAGTCAATCTGTCTCTCTCTAACCACCTTTAAAATGCTCTGATGGTTTCCAGCACTGCAGCTGCATCTATTTGTGACGGGGTCAAAAAACAGCTTTAGCTGAGTTCAAATGGAGGAACAATGAGGACCCCGCAAAAACATCTTTATCCAGGAACGATCACAGATATTAGTGACTGAAATAAATCCCAAATCACAACTGATGTGGTTGGAGCTGCCCCCAAAGGACCCTTTGAAATGGCTGCCACAATTAACCATCACAAATGCACCTGTTTAAGGCTGGTTACCCACAATGCATCACCGTAATCCTCTGTCTAATGATGTTCTCTCTGAGGAGCTTTCATGAAGACCTTAATGAAGAGATAACCAACACTGCTTGTGGGAATACAGCCACCATTACTAGTCCAGGTAGAAGAGAAAACATGGATCTCAGCATTTAAAGGGGTCATATGATGCGATTTCAAGTTTTCCTTTCTTTGTCGTGTTCGACCAATCACAATGCACTGGGTCAGCTGGCCAATCAGAGCAGACTGCGCTTGTCAAAGGAGGGGGCTTTGTTGAAAACGACGTGTTTGAGAGAGGCGGGGCATAGAGGACCTACAATAATGTACAGTATTTGAAAAATAATGTGTTTTTTGAACATTAAAGCATGTCAGCATATTCTGTTACACCAAATACACAAAATAATGATCTTAAAATAGCATCATATGACCCCTTTAATGATTTTATTATTTGTAATTACGTCGCAATTTTAAGTTGTTGTCACATGAGAACAGCTAAATGAACCATGGGCTTGTCCAGTGCCCTTGACTGCCTGTGTGATGGATGGGCCTGTCAGCCAATGACAGTAGCTAGACAATTTTCTGAGATGTTTTTGGAGGGCTATTTTGCAGTGACACAGGGGCAATGGGGCATGTTATTGGGCAAAGACGAGGAGTGGGACTGTCATGCTCCCCTTTCACACAAGCCATTGAGAACAGAAACCTCTCTGGACTCAACGTTACCAGAGTCAGTCATCATGGGGAGATCATGATAGGGTTTCTAAATGCTTTTTTTTTAAAGCTCCAGCTATAAATATTGTATTTCTGAGCTCCTAGAGTTGTCCTGCTTATGATATTCATTATGATGGTTCAGCTGGATCTGTGGATTTGATAGATGTGTTCGCTGTGTTTTAAAGGTCGTTCTCCTGTCTAGAAAAAATACAGCAATATTTCCACAGTCAGACTTTGAAACAAAACTATATTTTTACATTTTCTGAAGAAAGTGTAGCTTAACCATGCACAAACTGCTGCCAAAATGTTGGAGCTGTCCCACTGACTTTTCCAGTATCTGCAAATTAATTGCTTACTGTACATGCTTAAAATTGATGTTAGGGCATTTGTAAGATGTTCTGGGTGGTCACTAGGGTGTTTCTCCGAGGTTGCTAGGGCATTGCTAGGCTATTCTGGGTGGTTACTAGGATGATGCTCAGTGGTTGCTAAGGTACTGTTGCTTACTGTCCCAAGTCTAAAGAGCCCAACCTCAAGCATCCATGATGTTCTGTTCCATACCCACATAGTGAGACCAGTTTTTTGTTCATAGCTTGTTATTTTTATACATTTTTATTTGAATATTATTGCATATTTAAATCATATTGAAAGTTGTTCATTTATTATATTTATAGCAAATTCCATTTTACAGTATATACAGTAGGTAATCTTTAAGTGTTCTGGTGTAAAGGGCGTCTAATGCCTGAACTCAATGCATGAAGGCAAAATCGGAATCAGGAGCTCTACTGGATTCCAACATATGTTTTTTTTCTGCTTGGCAAAAATCAGTGAACATGTCAGAACACTCAATTTGGAATCTGCCATCTTTCCTTGTGGTGGATTAATGAATGATCATTTCTGCTGCAAGATTGTTTTGAGCAAATAGAAAACACAGTGCTCCACACACCTGAATCATTTGTAGGTGCATTGGATAAAAGTCTAACATAAATCCCGCACACAACTCAAACTTGCATCATCACAAATTGCATTATTTGCAATGTTTTGATACTGTCATGCTCCCCTTTCACACAAGCCATTGAGAACAGAAACCTCTCTGGACTCAACGTTACCAGAGTCAGTCATCATGGGGAGATCATGATAGGGTTTCTAAATGCTTTTTTTTTAAAGCTCCAGCTATAAATATTGTATTTCTGAGCTCCTAGAGTTGTCCTGCTTATGATATTCATTATGATGGTTCAGCTGGATCTGTGGATTTGATAGATGTGTTCGCTGTGTTTTAAAGGTCGTTCTCCTGTCTAGAAAAAATACAGCAATATTTCCACAGTCAGACTTTGAAACAAAACTATATTTTTACATTTTCTGAAGAAAGTGTAGCTTAACCATGCACAAACTGCTGCCAAAATGTTGGAGCTGTCCCACTGACTTTTCCAGTATCTGCAAATTAATTGCTTACTGTACATGCTTAAAATTGATGTTAGGGCATTTGTAAGATGTTCTGGGTGGTCACTAGGGTGTTTCTCCGAGGTTGCTAGGGCATTGCTAGGCTATTCTGGGTGGTTACTAGGATGATGCTCAGTGGTTGCTAAGGTACTGTTGCTTACTGTCCCAAGTCTAAAGAGCCCAACCTCAAGCATCCATGATGTTCTGTTCCATACCCACATAGTGAGACCAGTTTTTTGTTCATAGCTTGTTATTTTTATACATTTTTATTTGAATATTATTGCATATTTAAATCATATTGAAAGTTGTTCATTTATTATATTTATAGCAAATTCCATTTTACAGTATATACAGTAGGTAATCTTTAAGTGTTCTGGTGTAAAGGGCGTCTAATGCCTGAACTCAATGCATGAAGGCAAAATCGGAATCAGGAGCTCTACTGGATTCCAACATATGTTTTTTTTCTGCTTGGCAAAAATCAGTGAACATGTCAGAACACTCAATTTGGAATCTGCCATCTTTCCTTGTGGTGGATTAATGAATGATCATTTCTGCTGCAAGATTGTTTTGAGCAAATAGAAAACACAGTGCTCCACACACCTGAATCATTTGTAGGTGCATTGGATAAAAGTCTAACATAAATCCCGCACACAACTCAAACTTGCATCATCACAAATTGCATTATTTGCAATGTTTTGATCAAGCAACCTTTCTCTTTTTTTTTATTAAGGAATCTTTCTCATCCTTAATAGATTGTTTTGAGCCAATAACCTGAGTTGTAAATGCACTGTGACTAATTACTTTGGAGCCACAGGAAGATGACATCATGGTAATGCTGACAGGATGATGGCACCACAAGAACGGGCACAGTCACAAGATATAACTATCCTAAACTGTGATGTCAAGATACAGATATCTGTCAAGCAGCAGATATGGGAAAGACAGTTCTCACTATTAACTATGAACTAACTATGAATTATGACCTTTGCCTCAATAAAATGCTAATTTGCTGGTTATGAATAGTTAATAAGGTAATTGTTAAGTTTTGGGTTGGTTAGGATTAAGGTATCTAAAATATGGTCATGCAAGATAAGGCATTGATATGTGATTTATAAGCAATAATAAATAGCCAATAAGCTAGTAATATGCATGCTAATAAGCAACTAGTTAATAGTGAGAATTGGTCCCTATAAACTAAAGTGTTACCGGAAAAATATAGAGTTATAGTACGATTATATGTGCTATAAAAATATACATATAGTTCATATTTTATGAGCCTCCAATACTATAACTATGCTATACATACAAACATATTTGAGTGTGTGTGGCCTGCATGTTTGAGCTGGGCAGCATGATGAGGGATCGATCAGTGCAGGTGACAACAAGGTCTCATGGTCAGATAGGGACACAGAGCTTTAGTATGAGGGTAATGTTGCCGGACTCTAGAGATTCAGGTAAAAGCTGTGGACATCTGCAATCTCACTTAAGACACAAGAGCACGCCATATAGCAATGCAACCTTAAACCAGTCACCCCACACTTAGGAGAACAAGAGAGATACACAAAAGATAGAGACTGAGAAAGATCTGGAGATGCCAGACCAGTGAGGTAAACATCTGTTCAATGGGCAATGTTTAACAAGTTCTCAATGGTTTCTTTGACCAACCAAACCCTTTAAGTGGACCAAAAAGTCAAAATAAGAGTATAAGTACCTAACTCTTTTTACACTCACAATGTCCTTGAAAATAAATCTCATGCTAGTCCACTTTAGTTGTGAAACAGCCACAGCCTATTTTCCATTCACATTATGTTGTTTAATATTATTGTAATATAATTTTTTGATGGTAATGTTAATGATTAAATATGTACAATTACAGCTGTCAGAATTAACTTGGTAATTAAAGGATTAAGAAGCATATAGTAATATGTTTCCATGTTCAAAAAAATGTGATATTGATATCAATATGATATTGATCTTCGGTATTTATAAAACATTTTATTACATGTTCTGTTTTTGTAATGTAAAAATGTTCACATATTTAATCATTTAAAATTTGTTCATGAATTGGTTTGATTCAATTGAATAATTTTGGTACAACTCATAACAACCTTACAAGTAAACATAGGTCAAGAAATAATTGTTTTCTACAATTAACTTGGTGATAAATCCGTCAAATTATCTGCACTTTGATGACCCAGTTGCTTCTTGTGAATGCTTTTTAAGGTATTTTACAAACAAGATACATGACATTAGACAGCTTATTGTCCCCATAAATTATGATCCTTCCTCTTTTTCGGCTTGTACCTCATCTTTTAATGCCTTTGAAACTATCTCGATAGACTATCTTCATAAACTGGTTATGAAGTTAAAACCAACCACATCTGAAACTGACATTTTTCCAGCACGCCTACTTATTCAGGTTTTTGATGTTATTGGGCCTTGTATCTTAGAAATAATAAATAAGATTCTTTCTGATGGATTTGTTCCAGAATATCTAAAACATGCTATTGTTAAACCATTGTTGAAAAATCTAATCTCGATGTGACAGTTCTCTCAAATTTTAGGCCAATTTCTAATCTTCCTTTTATCTCTAAAATCCTTGAGAAGGTAGTTTCTGTCCAATTATTAAATTTTTTAGACGCAAATGGAGTTTTTGAATCTTTGCAGTCTGGTTTTAGGAAACATCACAGTACAGAATCTGCTCTCTTAAGAGTGTCAAATTATATTTTATTATCTGTGGATTCTGGGAACTCTGTAATACTTCTGCTGTTGGATTTGAGTGCGGCTTTTGATACGGTCGATCATGACCTTCTTATCTCTCGTCTTGAATATTGTGCACTGTATTGTGCTATATAAATAAACAAACCAAACCAAACCAAGAATCTAGAAATAAGCCAGCCGTGATTTACAGCAATTTTGGCACAATGCAAACAGAATCTGAGATTTTGCTTTATTCCACAAAAAGTGGCAAAAGCAATATGATAAAAGGCCCCTATGACCAATGCAAATCATTTATTACTATTAATAATATGATATATATATATATATATATATATATATATATTAGTATTACAATAAATCATTATAATAATATTATTAATAATACATTTCAATTGCCATTTCTTCCACCGATTAATAGTTTAATAGACTACCAGGCTGTTTACTGTTTCCAAGCAATCCAGCAACTTGGTGCATTAATATAGAAAGTGAAATCACGTGTCTTGATCAGTATTTTATAATAGCTTCAAATAATTCTGAACACTGATCAATTTTAGCATTCCATGTGGGATTGTGATTGAAGAATGTCAGAATATAATGTATGTGGCATGTGTGTTGTTGGTCCAAGTATGTATGTATGTATGTATCTATGTATTTATGTATGTATGTATATATACTGTATATAAATGTATGTATGCATGGATGGATGAATGTATTTATTTACTTACTTACTTAGTTTTTGATGCATCGATTCTATACCACAACCTTGCCCAATACAGTTGCTATTATTTTACAGTCAAATACATCAACTTCTATAAGACTTCTATAAGAAATAGTTACAAGACATGTGTTGGTGTAGTGTATTCCTGGCCTTCAGTGAGTCCTCTGATCTGAGAGTAAATTACTGCTCAGTTTTTATGCGTTTCACCTTGGCTCAGGAAGAACAGCTTTTGACATCACACTTGAAAGAAGACTTTCAAAAGCACTCCAGATGCTTTATAATTTTGCCTTTCTAGATTGCAAGATTTGTACAGTTCAATAAAGTTCAGTGTGTGGTCTCTTTTCAGAGTGATGGCCTACCTATTTACTTTATTATACGTGGAATATAATATTCTTGAATGTACTATGCACAGAGCTATACTGTAGCGAACTTAAGTTGAATCCAAGATGATAGACAGAGCTGAGCTTTGTTCCATGTGAGCTGCTGATCTCAATATCATTTTAAAATACAGGCTCCCAGCACAAAGGCTCCATGTCCCACAAAGCAGGCAGCAACATTATTCTGACTTCTGTATAAATGTTAAAATACAATTTTTTTTTTTCACATGTGCTTCATGTGAAGAGTGCAATTGTATGTGGTGTGCATGCCACTGGAATAAAAATTGGGTAGAAACGTTCAAATATTTATTTAGTATGATGCTTTAGAAGGAAGCTTAGTAGGTTGTTTTATTCAGCATTCAAATGCATTGGTTGGTCATTCAAATGAATTATAAAAATATATTATTTCACCAAATATATGCATGTGCTTTGGATTTTTTTGTGCTTAATACAGTATTGATATTAACTAAGCATACATTAGGTATTAGCTAAGCAACATGCTAATGTCAAATTCAGCTGTGAGTATTAGGCTACCTGAGTGTTTCACAAAGACGTGTGTGTGTGTGTGTGTGTGTGTGTGTGTCTGTGTGTGTTTTGAACATATGAGTGGCTGTTGACAAAAAGCTCAAATAATTTATTATCTTTTTAGGTTAGGATGTTGGGACGACTGCCCATATTAGCCACTAGACAGGAAGTCAGCTGACTAGGTCTTGAAACACCACCATTATTGCAATTGGAAAGCAGGGTAATGGTTTTGAAAATCTTTAGGCTTTAGATGATTACTGGAGTTTACCAAAATACGGCCATAATGCTCTTCATTAGCTACATTAGCTAACATAAACCATTATTGAAAAATATTTCGGTAACACTTTATTTTAAGGTGTCCTTGTTACACACGTTACATATAATTACTATTATAATAACAATTAATTATGCATAATTACATGCAAGTAGCCCTAAACCAAAACCTAATCCTAATCCTAACCTCATAGTAAGTACATGAAGTGAATTACTATTACTCAGCACTTATATGCATAATTACACTGTAACAAGGACACCTTAAAATAGAGTGTAACTAATATTTCTAAAGCATTTATTAATTTTAGTTAATGTTGATTCCAACATTTACTAATATATTATAAAAATGAAAAGTTGTATCAATTAATGTTATTTTCTGGACCTGAGCTAACATGGACTAACAATGAACAGTTGCATTTTTATTAACTAATGTTAACAAAGATTGATAAATACTGTAACAAATATATGTATCACTCATTAATGAGACTGTTTCCGAACTTATAAGATTTTTATTTATTTATTTAGGACTACATTCTTAGGCAGCATCGAATGTATCTTTAGAGGAAACATTTATTAAATATGGGCCATGAAGAAAATGAGATTGTGGATAATAAAATACTGAAAAGTATATAAAAATATATACTTCAAAATGCATAAAGTTGGATAAAACATAATAATTGTGTTAGGAGGGTGCAGCAAAGCCAATATCACTATTTGTAATTTCTAGCAATGGGAAAATTATTTGCTTCTGAATTTGGATAAAATGGAATGTGGGAGTGGCTTAAACTGGAAGTTTGTCAAAACTACATGAAAACTACATTTTAAATGTAATTTGTGTTTTGAAAGCAATTGAAAAAATGCTTGTGGATCCCATGCGCATAATAATAAAACAAATAAACATATGAATAAAATATATAATAATAGAATAATAAAACATCTGCAATCCCTCATTCTTCCTACTTTAATTCATGCATGCATCACAAGCATTTCATTCAGTTTACAGTTATTTACTTTACGCACTCATTATTGTGTTGCATTAAATGTTTATCTAAAATATCATGCTATCACCTGTTACCCAGCAAGCACAAGTAGTGACTGTGTCGTGATTTTTTTTTCTTCTACTATTAGTTAGAATTTGTTATTCGTTAGTCATTATCTGTGCCTTTCTGAATAAGGTATTCAGCTTAGGGCACATCCCTAATTTATGTACTGTGTATTTTTATGACTAACAGATTATTGGTTCATTAGCTTAGCAATATGCTAATAGCAAATTCTATTAACTTTGACACTGGAGTCTCCCAAACTATTTGTATGACACACACGTTTATAGTACGTAGACACACAAGTTTCTATCTATGTAGACAGCTCCAAATCCGGCACTTGTGAGGTTTTATTTAGGTTCAGGATGCTGCCTTGGAAGTTAGCAGCCGATGGACTGTAGCCTACTAGGTTTTTTGTGGAGAGCCTGTGATTCTTTCACTAAAAAACCAAGGTCCTCCGAGTACCATGTCCGAATGCTTTTTCTGAGAGGTTTTACAGTCTTCCCAGAGGATCTCATTGGTGAATGGCACTAGTCCAGTGCAGGAGAAAGAGGAGAGATCAGGACTGACCTTTAGGATCAGATGGGGGGATGGGAAAGGACCTGTCTCCACTTTGCAATTAATACAAAGTGTTTTTAGCGCTGTAGTGTCAGTGTTGTCCCCAGGGCCAAGAGCACAGAGCAGGACTTTCATATTACGCTGTTTCATACGTTAAATACTTCTGCTCTCTCTGAAAGGTCACATATCTGATCTGTATTCAGACAGCTTTAGATCGTGGAGCTGCCACTGTAAACAGCAGAAAGTGAATCTGCAGCGTGAGGTGGAGGACAAGAGGGCATTTGTGTCAAGTGTGAGGTCAACAGCATTTAAGAGTCTCAAACTGGACGTGATGCGTGGAGAACCACATAAAATACAGAGAGAGAGAGAGAGAGAGGGAGAACAAATAATAGTCCTTAGTTTAATAGTCCAATAGTCCTTTTTCAATTTTGACCTGTTTAATTAATAGTAGAAGAGGTTCACTGCTCTCAGACTCGAATGAAAGACTGTGAGTGCTACAGAAATAACAAGTACTTTTGAACAGACAAAACAAATATTAAACAAGTCTGAATAGAATGCAGCATGAGATATGTTCCTTTTATGAAGGTGTCAAAGTTGAATGTGCCATATTCCCATTTGATATCTATTATTTTTGATATTTTTTTCATTCATCAATGAATCGTGTACAGTAAGACCAGAAACCTCCATTAACATTTTAAAAAGGTCTCATTGAGGTGTATACAGTGTGTGTGCATTGATCCATCTTTCAATTTTTCAATTAAGAGTCATGTCAAGTCACTTTTATTTTTATAGCTTCACAGTATTAAACAGGGAAGTATGCAAACTTCAAAAATAAGGCAAATCAAAAATCTTCTATAAAGCAGCTGTAGCAAGAAAATAGCTTAATTATTCAGCTCCAGTCAGTTCAGTAATGGTTCAGTTCAGATCAATAACTGTATAAAGTTCATTCATTATGAAACAAGTTTAATTCAGCAATAAGCCGCTCTAGTGAAGACAGTAGTGACACAATTCAACTTGATTCAGTTCATTGCTGATTCATTTCAGTTCAATAACAGTGTCGATGTTGCAAAATTCATCTATTATGAACAGTGTGATTTGTACGGAAACGTATGAATTGTAGAAAATAACATAAGCATAACTGTCAGTGGGGCGTAAACAGATTGTACAAAAATGTATGAATGAGATTGGTAGAATTTATGTGAATTAGCCACCAATTCGCCAAAAGTAAAATAGTTATGAATTGCTATGAGGGTGTGTTGGTTGGACTGACATGAGGGTGTAAATGTTGATAGAAATGTTCTTTTTGGGTGAATCCCTTTAAGACAATGGTACATATTGAACAAACTGTATTTCTGTCACTCACAGCCTCATTTGAGTCAAATTAAATATGTTGTCTATTCTGACTAAAGTCTGGTTCGTATTGTTTAATAAGCTAAATATTTTTGTTACATAATTCATTCTATGATACATGCACATGTAGGATTGGGTCGAGCTTCAGTGTCATAATCTAATTCCTGCCAGTGTAAGGAGAAATACATGCCCACACACTCATAACAGAGTTACACAGGAGCTTGACTGTCTTAATTCAATACACATTACATCGACCTGGGGACACCATGGAACCTGGAGCAATTACAGGATTGCTTGTGCAAAATCTAGTGGGTGAAATATAAACTTGGCTGTCATCAAAGTGGATTAGGAAGGATTATAGTCTGCATTGCAATAAAATAAGATGAACTACATCGCTCAAATTATGTTAAGAAAAAAGCCATGTGCTTGCAAAAAACACTACAGCTAAACATATGAAAAAAGCTATTTTTCTCGCATACAGAACAACTTCATAACCAAATCTGCTATGATAGACAAACTCATTATATGCCTTTATTGCAATGCTTTCATGGTCTTTGTTTTTGTTGTCAATTTAATATTAGCAGTCAAAAATTTGGACACACCTACTCATTTAGTATTATTACTACTTCCCACATTGGATAGCAATAGTAAAATGTAATGAAAAAATAAAACTGTGTAAATAAGTTTACTATGAAATAGTAAAACTAAGAAATAATGCAAATGGATGTACTTATTTTATTTATTTATTTATTTATTTTATTATTTAAATAAATAAATACATTATATTATTTTTTATTTATTGATAGTTTGTCTACAAAACTGTATTCCAGTTTTGAAGATCATTAAAAAAATTAAAAAACATATAATTCAAGTGTGTCCATGAGGTGGATCTTTTAGAACAAAACACAAGACAGCTTCACTGAAATAAGTATGAATAAACTATTTTGAAAGGCGCATTTATAAAAGGTGTAAGGTTATCATATCTCATAGGAACGCTACAATTTTAAGAGAAATCCAGGAATCTCTCTGCAGTTTCTTCAAGGTTGTTCTCAGAAAAAGCAACACCCTTCAGCCAAAATACAGATCAGTGTCCAAAAACACCCTCTCTCTCTCTGTCTATGAGGATAGATGCTGGTTGTCCTTTTGTTGTGCCTTTTCTATTAATTTCACTACAGGCCGTGACCTCTTTCATGGTGTGCTGTAAATAGGTTAATCAAGACTTGAGACATTAATGTACACACACACACACACACACACACACACACACACACACACACACTGGTGTGTGC
>NW_015547725.1:867123-869647 GCF_001515605.1 Sinocyclocheilus anshuiensis
CACACACACACACACACACACACACACACACACACACACACACACACACACACTGTTGAGTGCTGGTTGACAGTCTGTGTCTGTTAATGAGTGTGTAGGAGTGTGTGTGCCAGGGCCTGGTGACCTCAGCATGTCCAGCTGCTGTTGGGTGCTCTGATGGTGAGAGATAATCGCTGGAGGTCTCAGCTGGGCAGCGGGGGCATAGTGCATAGAAAAAAAAAAATCATGCTTTAGAAATAAATCACTGTTGGGGAAAAAAAAAAAAAAACAGCTTACATCAGTGAGTCACCAGCTCCAGACTGTTTTTTGGGACTGGTCTAGTTGGTTTACTAGGAGATTGTACCTGGTTAAAATGGTTGAACTGAGCAGGGTATTGCCTTTTTAATCCGGTCAACTATTGTGTCTTGCTGGTTAACCGATTTGGTCCTGCTTGAGATGGTTAAGAAGGCAGTCGTCTTTTCCAAACAATTCTGGTTCTTGGAATTTACAAAAAAGATTTGGATAAAGCAGTAAAACCTTGAAGATTTTAACAGAGAATGATTTTAATGAAGAGTGACATTAAGCATTATTAAAATGATAAAAGTGACCAATGTTCAATAAACAGCTAAATTTATTAAAATGAGTAATCAGAATGAACAATTGGTTCACCAAGTAAATCTGCATATTTTAACTCTAGGTTGTAAGCAATGTAGCAACTTGGCACATTTATACAGAATTTAAAATGGCTTCAAACTCCTTGCATAGCCATGGCTATGTTGAAAAATTTACTATTAATTAAATGGAATGCTTCTGAAGATTTATTCTCTGACAAAACAGAATATTACTATGCAACAAAATAATCTAATATTCAGTTTTATAAAAAAAAAAGGAGAAGAAAAAAACCATATGTGGCAAACATAATGCAGGTTGTAATTCTAAATTTAAGTAGAAATAAATAATAAGAAATTCATGTAACTATTAAATGTAGGTGCAGTTTTTAATAAGTAGTGTATTTAATTTATTACCATAAATTATTAACATTGAATTATTATTTTTTTTAATTTTATTATTATTTTAAATGAGTTTAAAATAAATTGATCTGTTTCATAGTTGTTTTGGAACAAGTTATTTATTTTGTTTTTGCAACCTGTCTGAAATCCTGAATGTTTTCCAACCCAATTTATACTACAGCACTTCACTACAGCGATTCACTATAGCACACTATACTAGATAGGGGGAATAAATTCTGCTCCTGGAGTGCCACTTTCCTCCAGAGTTTAGCTACAACACACCAGCCTGGAAGTCCTTGATTAGCTGGTTCAGGTGTGTTTAATTAGGGCTGGAGCTAAACTCTTCTGAAAGTTGGCTCTCTTTGTTAATATGAAGGATTTTTCTGTTATGTGCTTTACATGTATTTTGAATTACACATTGCATTGTTATTTGTTTTAGGGTTGAGAAAACATCCATAGACTTATCAGAAAAGGTACTGGTAATTTTCTGCCTGCACATTATCCATTTTTATCATCTAAGAAAAAACAGATTAACTTTATGATGGACATTTTTCTATTGTATGTTACTGAAATAAAAACTTTTGATCAGTCACCTCATGTCAATCTCCTGCCTTGAGAATTTGTGTCCAGTTGATCGGTTTCTAGAATAACTGGTTCTGCTATGAGGCACAGATGTGAGGTGCCCTAATTTGGCACCAGACCTGCTAACCAGCAGACTAAACCAACCAGAAACCGTCATGAGCTGAGGTCTAATCCTTCATGACTGCTTTAGACCTGTGGAGATGGAGTTGGCTGTCAGTCTGTGCTGTACCGTGTCCACAGATGGCGGTTCAAGGAAGAAAGAAAGAAAGAAAGAAAGAAAGAAAGAACGAGAGAGAGAGTAAAGTGCGTCAAAGAGAGCATGATAGACAGCCAGGGGTCAGTATATCAGCATGGCCGTTCTTTCTTTTCCTGCGGTGGTCAGATGTGGAGAGAGAAGCCCTTTTTGTCCCTCTCAATGGGGGATCCATTCTGCCTCTCATCCTGAGTGCATCTGCTCGGGCTGTCACAGCGGTTTGCTCACAGCTCACTCTAGCCTCATCCCTGGCATTACCACAAAACTTTATAGGAAACAATAGCTTTGATTTTCTCAAGTCGCTAGACTTGATTTTACATCCTGTTCATACACTAGGAATTTAGTTGAGATATGTTGTAATCATAATAGAAAACTTTTTTTTTTTGAGAGTGGCGCACCAAATAAGTCACTATCAAAACAGAAAACTCAATTTTGAGAGTATCCTATCCAGCCAATCCTGTTAATAAATACCCTTCTATGCTGATCTCAGATCTGCTTAAGTTTTACATACCCATTTTTAAGAAAACAGAAGAGGTCCCAAAAAAGCAGGTCTCACTGAAGCGTTTTACTTCACAAACCACCTGCCTGTCAGTGTGATTACACAGTTCTGAACATCTTTAATTTAAAGACATCACACACACATACACACAGACACACACACACACACACACACACACACACACACACACACACACACACA